>NC_135560.1:24636674-24729174 GCF_964340395.1 Glandiceps talaboti | reverse complement strand
AGTTGCAAACGAGCCATCTTTAGCTTTATACCGACTCCAAGAACATGTGAGGAAAACGCTCCCAGTGTTGTCTGACAAGAGGGTAAGAGATAGCTTAGGTTATTCCATTATCTAATAATGGTTTACTTAGTAACTTAATTCATGTCATATATTGACACGTTATGTCAGCATCTGATTCCTAGTAAGAGTGAGATTCACAATTCTAGCCATAATTAGATGACAACAGCATAAGATTCAGAATCAGATCTAACAAATTCTCAGGATATGTGCCCAGTCAAATGATCTGCTAAGCATACATGTACAATGTACATGTCTAAGGAAAAGGAACGTTAAATTGGCATACATCATGTAGTTGGTACTAAGTATTTACAAATACATATTCAACATTTTAACGTTAAAATAATGTCCAAATGTTTACCTTAAGTAGAAAGAAACTTTGCATATATGTACATTTTTAAGGTGTTGGTCATTGTAAGCTGCTCTAAAGACCTTTGTGCTTGCATGTTGGCTTTGTGTAGTTGTGCACTCATTGTTCTCCCCAAATTGTGGAGACCCAAAAGAGACTACTAGTATTCATTGTGTTCCAACATTACCTGCTGGGTTTGTAGTATGTGGTCCAACATTACCTGCTGGGTTTGTAGTATGTGTTCTAACATTACCTGTTGGATTTGTAGTATGTGTTCCAACATTACCTGTTGGGTTTGTAGTATGTGTTCTAACATTACCTGTTGGGTTTGTAGTATGTGTTCCAACATTACCTGCTGGGTTTGTAGTATGTGTTCTAACATTACCTGCTGGGTTTGTAGTATGTGTTCTAACATTACCTGTTGGATTTGTAGTATGTGTTCCAACATTACCTGTTGGGTTTGTAGTATGTGTTCTAACATTACCTGTTGGGTTTGTAGTATGTGTTCCAACATTACCTGCTGGGTTTGTAGTATGTGCTCCAACATTACCTGCTGGATTTGTAGTATGTGTTCCAACATTACCTGCTGATAATGTGTTTATTTGTATTAACAAGAACAGAATGAGATGAAAGGTCTTCAGCAAGAGATTCAAGGAATGTGTTACGATGCAGAGTATGCGTCCAAGTAGGTACAAATTTTAGTACAATTACCATCAATTTAAAATAACTTTCCAGTCCATATTACTTGTATAAGTGGATTTGTAAGCTGTTGGCAGCCATATTTGTATATTATAAAGGCATTACCCAGTATTATGCATGATCCAATGGGCTTGCATGATTTAGCAGCCTTTCCAGCAAAGAGCAATTTAGAGCACAATGCAGTAGTATGGCTAGTATGTTGACAGCCGTCTGATTGGAAAGTTACACAGTTAAGAAATTTGAGCATCGTTTTTGGTTGTAACATCAATAATAGAAATAAAACAAAACATAATTATTGCATATTCTAGAACTATTGCAGCTACTACTACATAGACATGTGGCACCAAGATCCCTAACCTTATTGGGTCCCTCTTGTTTGGGTCACAAAATGGAATTACTTACATTACATGCAATTGCTAAAAAATACAAAGTGAAAATTATTGGCCGTCCATTGTTTAGTGGCAGCCCTTATTAGTGGTCGCCCATTGTCTCATGGGGCTAGCCTCATAAATATACATACATGCACATTGAATATTCATGACTTGCCTTGCATTGTGTTGCCTAGTACATTTACAGAATATCCACACATGACTTGATTCAGTTGTTCCATACTCATGAATATACAGTGTTCAACCGTTCCATTTTCATTTTATTTATTCCATTTATGTTATATTTATTTCTCGGCAATTGCGCATAATATAAGTAATGTAAGATCATAACATGATTATCTACAACCCAAAGATTACAAAAATGCCTTTATTTCATGGGTATGGCATTCCCCATTAATATTTCAAAAGGACCAGCAAGGACCAGTCATATGGCAAAGTTTGGAGAGATTTGAATAATTTTAATTTTTAGGGAAATTGTCCCTGGAGTGTATTCTACTTTCATTATTAGACTTTTTATCAGTGTTTATCCTTTTTTTCTCAGAAACTCAGCCATATCACTTATTCACCAAAATTTTCCTAACCCAAGAATTGTTTTCCATTTTGTCACAGTGCAGTGAAACGTATGCAGGGCAGTGGACAATATTTCAGCAGTATTGATGAACACATCAAGAAAGCTATTTATTTAAAACAAGAACTCAGCAAGACCAAATCTACAAAGTAAGCCAATGTTTTACCACAAGTTTAACACAAGAGACTACAAGAAATCCATTGTATTTCACTAATAATTAATACTACATATATTTAGTTAGATTCTTCTCTGTATACAGCCATAATTGAGGTTAAAATCTTAACTATTGTTCTGCAGGTCAGCAAACACTTCAATTCCAACTCCACACCAACCCTTGTCTTCTGCCAATAGTTCACCAGCTCACCAGGTATCTAGCACTTCCTAAAGATACACTTGATGTGAGATACAATAATAGCCCACTTAAATCAATCAAATCTGACAGACTTTGGGCATTACTTTTAACCAGCATCTTATGTGGAAAGTCCACATAAACAAAGTATCAACAAAAATAAGTACAAGTATTGCCCTACTGCGTAGAATACATTGTTACTTGTTATGGTAAAGCGAAAAATGGCTCTCAGATTGATTATGGATGCCCCCAGTACTGCTCCATCTGCACCACTTTTTAACGAATGCAGAATTATGATTGCACAAGAAAGAGTTAAGTACAGAACCAGTTGCCGTGTTTACAAAGCACTCAACATTTGACATCCCAATATATTTCAGATGTGTTTACTAGGATAAATAATGTATAATCCCGCAATACCAGACTCAGCAGCCAAAACAATGTCCTGTATGTCCCCACAATCAAATTAATGTCAACGTCCAGAGCATTAAGACATGCTGGTGCAATCACTTTTAATAAGCTTACCGAAAAAGTTTATAGAAACATATTTTAAATAAGTGTTTCTGACAGTTTTATTGATCCTACATATTGTATATTGTATTTGTCTTTTATTTGTATTTTTGTGTGTGTTTTTTATTTATCATGTTTTATTGTCTTTTAGAGGGCCCTGGGGAAGACTAGCTTTTAGCTAACCAGGTTATCTATGATTTTTCACCCTCTTTAGATAAAGTTTAAATAATTGAATAAATAAATTTGATAATATGGGTGTAACAATGGGTGTAGGCACTTGAATGGAGTCATACTTACAAAGTCATGATGCACATTGTGAAATTTAACAACAAATAAGGCTGTCATTCAGTCAGTCACAAAACAAAGTGGCTATGTCTCATATAGCATATATGCCAGTGATATGAAGGTGAAAACACATTAAACAAATATGGTCGCCATTTAGTCATGTCACAAAAGTGACATACATATCATGTTTCACATAACATGTTACCTTTGTGCTATGTTTGGTTGAAATCAGTTAGATTCTTCTCTGTATACAGCCATAATTGAGGTTAAAATCTTAACTATTGTTCTGCAGGTCAGCAAACACTTCAATTCCAACTCCACACCAACCCTTGTCTTCTGCCAATAGTTCACCAGCTCACCAGGTATCTAGCACTCAAGGTACTCCAGAACATACAGCAATAGTGGCAGCAGCGACAGTGCAGTCCAAGTCAGATAGAGAGAGTGAGAGTGGTGACAAATCAGCAACTCCAATCTAAGAACCAGGTTTTGAAGGCAAGATATATGATACTGCCAGCAAAGGAATCAGATATCGATGGGAATGGAGACGCCAACATTCCCAAAACCAATGTTGGAAATGTATCAGCTTGTTAAAATTTTGGATGCATTTACATGTGGTATAGTGGTCTTTACTGTTCTGGTAACCCTAACCCTAACCAATTTCTGTGCAATTGTACGAGGAATGTCAATATCTGAGCTCAAGAACTGATGACACCATCACCATAACTGATGACACCAACACCAGAACTGATTAAGATTAACTCAGCACTAGAACTGGTGACATCAACCCTAGAAGTGATGACATCAACAAAGAACTATTTGCATTGACTCTTGTTGCTATGTATGACAAAGAAGAATTCCTGCATTTGCTTGTTAGTAAATTCTACAATATGCCATATCGTGGCTACCCATTTCTTAGCCATTAGGCCTAAAAAAAATAATTGTTTGGTTCCGGTAATACCCAACCCCACCTAGTGTTTCATTGCCAACCCTAAAATACCCAACCCCACCTAGTGTTTCATTGCCAACCCTAAAATACCCAACCCCACCCAGTGTGTCATTGCCAACCCTAAACTATTTTTACCTATTCGTGAATAAAATAATAAAATCGCAAAAATTGTGAAGTCTCAAGAGAAACAGTGGATGCAGAAACTAACGTCAACTTAAAAAGACAAAAGAAAACTGTTCTTCCAATCTGTAGTGGCTGTACATCTGATAGGAAGAAATAAATAACACTGAGACCACTTGGAAAACAATGGAAAACCTGAACTTGACACTCACACATGGAAAAAAAATTATATAATAAAATAAAATAAAAAATCGACCTACCCCACCTATTCTAAAATTGAGTGTAATCGGAACCACGCAATTTTTTTATTAGGCCTTAGTGAAACAGATGTACTGTGAGAGTGCCATAGATTAGGTAAAATGAGGTAAAATAATCTTTTCATCATATATGCTGAACTCATGGCAAATCAAGAAGTTGTCAAGAAAACAGACATAAACGAAAACCTGTGAGTTCCCAAAACTTAAATAATTGAACATAGAAACAGAACTATTTGAACTAACCAAAATGTTATTGATGTTTACCATGAAATGACGGGAAAGGACAAGTTTCGAAGTATACCGGTACCACAGCACTACATGATTCTGGCCCACCCTTCAGATCAATGTCAACTGTGGAACAGTGCCCCCCAGTGACCAACTTATACAATGTGTAATCTTTCCAATACCGGTAACTACAATATGACAATGTATAAATTTAATTAATAGTTTGCATATTCACTTCTTCATTTCATGCATGTGAACATGTATGTATAACATAGACAATGTATAGTTAATAGTTTGCATATTCACTTTTTCATTTCATGCATGTGAACATGTATGTATAACATTGACAATGACTGAATGTATAGTTAATAGTTTGCATATTCACTTCTTCATTTCATGCTTGTGAACATGTATGTATAACATTGACAATGTATAGTTAATAGTTTGCATATTCACTTCTTCATTTCATGCTTGTGAACATGTATGTATAACATTGACAATCAGACAATTACTTCAGTTGACAACAAAAATGTATTTTATTTGAATAAAAATATTTAATACTAAATGTAATGGTTAAATATTGTATATCATTTTTTTTTAAGTTTGTATTTTCGCAGTATAAACACCTTCCCAGTTCACTAATGGACATAAAATGCTGTTATGACTTCCTGAAATTGTTTGTTACAATATTCAATGGATTTATTGTAAAATTCTGCAATGAAAAAATGTTTTGATGTAAACTGTCTCTCACATTTGTTGGACTGAACTATAAAATATGGACATTGATTTAAAATTAAAATTATATTTTTTGATCACCAACTAAATTTAGATAGTTCAAATACAGCTGCTTATTAACCAATCATCAACTTGCTTTTATACATAACCTAATGAATCCAGAATTCTACACACCCAAGTAATTATACAATATATGTTTTTGAAAAATTGATTCTCATATAAGATTCCCTGTTTTTGATAACTTTTAATACCTCCATACAGAAATGATCTACCTGATTTGGTGAAAACACTAATATAAGTTCAAGTCATTGATGTCGGTGGTGATATGAATGGCGCCCTCTATGTTAGTTTCTACAATAGTAAAGGCTTTCGTTTTTTGAATACATTTTAAGCATATCATGATTTCCAGTTCATTGATAAAGGATTGGTTCTTCATTGCCAAATCTTTCATACTCTACTTATCTAATTATTTTACAGGATTGTTGAATGATTTATACTGTATTAATGATTGTCATTTGCTGTGAAGTTGACCATGCAGAACCTAGCCTCTATTGCTACTGACTGTGCTGTAAAACTACAGAGTATACATAGCTATGTTGAGTAGGCTCAGCATAACAACCACTTAATTATTAGCAACACCAAATAATTCATTACATTGTAGGAGTTGATGACATCACATTAATCTTACATGAGTGACTATACTTGGAATGTCATGTGCTATACTGATGTTTTCATAAGAAGTAAAATTTCATCACAAAGGAATTCATTAGTGTAATTCATAAGTTATGTTTTTGGAATTCCATTTGTAGATAGTTTAGCTCTTTAAACAAATGATGAATCTGGAAGGTTGGCAGGAAAAAACAAAAAATTCTGGCTTCTCAAAGGTTTAATTTGATCTAGTTGCATAAAATACTGATTTTACATTGAATGTACAATAGTCTATAGTGTGTGCAAGAAATGATACACAGTATGACATGAAGAAACACTTAGCTTAGTGCAGACATGTAATATCCTTGCCTTATTTAATCATGTGATCAAACTATTACCCAATCAGGATGGAGCTTGTTTCTCTACACTTACTGATCACGTGACCATGACTACTGTACAATAGGATTGAACGTCTTGATTGTGTTACATGCAATACTTCCAACAAATTTTTACATCATTCTAAAGACTTCTAAGATATACTTTGCATAAATAAAATTACAATAGATGTGAAAGTGATGGCAAAGAATTTAACTTTAAAGACACCGATAAAAAGCAGCTAGTCATATAGATAAATATATATAGCATTACTAAACATACATTTTCTCCAATTTAAAAATAGTAATAGTAAAATTTTATTTTTTATAAAAAAAATTGGGCCACATGGATGACAAATTGGTATTTATTTTGGATTTTTCATTTTTAAACCAACTTTATCATGTTTTCCTACTTGAAAAATCAATATGAAACAGCTTGACCAAGTCCTTGTTTGTAATTCAGTAAATTGCAAAAAGGGTAAAAGGTGTGTAAAAAGTTTATTATTGTTATTAACATATTGTGTGTGTGTGTGTGTGTGTGTGTGTGTGTGTGAACAACTTGAAATAAAAAACTGCCTGACTAAGTGCCATGATATTTGGTGGAGACATTACTTTCGGTGCCTAGATGAAAATTTGTACAAATGAGTGATTTGATCAGTGGTTTTCAAGTTACGTCCAAAAAAGAGTGATTTTCATAAATTCATAATGTTACATAATCACTTGGCTAAAGTCCATGGGATGTTCCATTATCCTGTAAGGATGGTTTCATGTTTGAAGTGTTTCCCTCGCTGCATGTGCAAGTCAGACATTGGATTTCAGGTGTGCACATTGCCATTGGCAGTATTTTTGTGCCAAAATTCATTACATTACAAACACAGACATGGTATATGTTGTTTGACATTTTCTTTTCAAGTAGAAAAACAGAATTGTTTTGTCAATTGCAACTCCACAATAAATACCCAAATCTCATCCATATGACCACTTGAAAAAGTTCATATTATTTCCTGTCATACTAATGTTGATAAATTACTGGGACTTGAAGGTGGTGCATGATCAACATGATTAATATGAAGATAGGGTGCCTTGAGGTCTATGCTTTGAACACTCTGATCTGATTGTCTTTCATATGGACCAAGTCCCCTTGCTATTAATGACTGTTCAACTTTCCACACATAACAACTCCACGAAAAACTATACAGGATAAAAATGAGCCCCAGACCCATGAACGCTGTGGAAATGGCTGCAGGGACAACTCGGAATTCAAGGAATAGATATATTCCAAGTGCTGGAATAAAGAATAAAATGAAAGGTAAGTACATGTATCATAGTAAGTAGCTGTATATGGTGTTTAAGTGATACAAGTGAACAGTTACCATTCATTTAGGTATCACTGTATTACCATTAACAACTTGAAGTTATGATTATAAAGTTAACATAATTATAATAGTGAACATATCAATGTCACTATAGCAGTATGCATGTATGTATGTATGTATGTATGTATATATGTGTGTATGTATGTATGTATGTATGCATGTATGTATGTATGTATGTATGTATATATGTATGTATGTATGTATGTATGTATGTATGTATGTATGTATGCATCACTGGGGAAATGATTGACTCAGTGAATCCATGATGTGTCTTTCATACCAGTAATTCATGTCCCATGACCTTGGACTTTCTCTGTTCACTACACATGTGCAATGAATGTAATCATCACAGCTTTAAGTAGCATAAGTCTAATGTGGTACAATCTTTGTTACAAGCTTTAGTAGTGTCATGCAGATTTCAGACATGGATGTTACAAAAATTATACAAAATGACTTCAAAGGAAAAGTGATAGCTGATCATTGAAATAGTTCCAATGTTGCAATGTTTGAACATAAAAAAATAAATTTTGAGGCTTGCTTCAGATACAAATTGGTTGGGATCTGCCAGCTTGTTTTATATGTGAATACATTAAAATTTTGTACTTTATTTGGCCTGACTTTCATTTTGTGGTGAATAAAACTGACCATTTCAACTATGAGAATTCATATTGACTATTGTTCCAACTACATAAATAGATACCATCCCCTTACCTATGAGAAATACAGGAATGCCAGCAAAGAACGACCCGATGGCTAGGAACCTTGTACTTGCTGATTTCTTTAAAAATTTGTAAGCCCTACAGAAGAACAAATATACAATATACATGAGAGATGCATACCTACTACCCAACAAAACAGTTGAGTGATTTCACGCACAGCAGAATAACAATGCCCTCCAGTGTACCTTCTAATCAAATTTAATGCACCACTGATGCACCAGAATATGATCTTCTCTATTTCTTACTATGTGGTGACTCAAAAGGAACCCACATTTGTTATCAGTTTGACCAAAAACAAAATATTTTTTCTTTCATTAGACAGCACAACACCATCCATTCATTGCAGATTATCATAATCAGGTTAAAGAGGCTAGGGAGTCTCTTTCTTTACCCCTAACCTTATTATTCTGCATTCTTGTCAAATCAAGAAATAAAAGTAAATTTTGTATAAAACAACCAATTCAACGATTGTTTTCCTTGCAAGTTTTTAATTGTCACTGATCAAGTTCAGTTATTATCAAAATGAATAATTTTTCTTGAAATCTTACCTTTCTTCACCTTGGGGTAGTTTTAACATTTTAGCAGCAAAATAACTCTGTATTGAGCACACCACAACACAACAAAAGTTCAAAGTAGCACAGAATGTAGCGAGTACAATTCCAGAATCCAGCATATTGTTATACACTTGTTCCGTAATAACAGCATTGTAGTATGTAGGAGTTGAGCCTGGTTGGAGTACAACGTTTTGTTCCTGTCCTTGTAACTGGAATATGAGTAGAACTGCCAGCACAGCAATGATCATAGCCAGTAAGCTTAGGATGCCTAATGCTGCAAGACTCTTCTCAATACCAAAGTCTTTCCCAAGCAAAGTCAACCTGGACACACTAAGGCCACTTAACTTCTGGATGTTGCTCTTAGAAGTCCTGCTTGCACCCCCACTTAGGTCAAACATTTTTTTTGTTGATGGCATAGATTCAGTACTTGGATAGCTTTGAAAAACAGAGCTATCCACTGAGTCTTCTGGTTCTTTCACAAACTCCAGAATTCCTCCCTTTCTGGTTCCTACTGTTAAATGAGAGAAATTGAACCCAAAATATGTCAACAGTGAGGCATTAATCCAAACATAGGTCTTTCAACACTGAGCAGTATGTCCATGAGATTGTGTACTGGTAGTACTTAATTACAATCAACACAATGTAATTATAATGTCATACCTGTGTTGTCAAGTGTAATGAAATTTATCCTGATAAGCACAATGTGATCTGTACATAGGGTAATGTTTCTAGCATGGAGTTCCAAGTGCTTTCACCAACACAAATACTTGAACCAGGATATCTCCACACATAAAATCCAGTTGCAGAACTCTTCAATGTTTCCCAGCTTTCATCAAATCCAATGAATTCTTTATAATTTGAATGTTTTTTCTCGAACTTATAAAATGAAATGTCACCACCTGTATGAGCCCAGTCTGACCTTAGCTTGCCATGGAATGTATTGTTCTGTAAACATCTACCACCAGTACATACCACACGGGGTGGGTTTTTTGCCTTCTGGGCAGTAACAGGATACAGTATATTTACAGATATGCGTAAAATGTGGCTGGAACCATTCAACATATGCAGTGTAGTGATATTCCAAAATATTCACTGCTACTGAGGTGATACATTCCAACACCAACCTTATACAGTTGTCAAGATATGAAATGGACTGCAGTAGAGTTTCTGGATGAAATACAAAGAACATTACAATTAGACATTGCTTGCAATGAATATATTTCATGGCTGGTTTTAATTATGTGCACTTTAGGAGTCTGACATAAGATTCAACCCTGATAAACATTTGGCAACATGTGAATTTTATGATGAGCAAGGCTTACATGTCAAAGTGTAACTGCATGTTTTAACTTGGTAGCGTTTTAGTAGACATAATTGTTTTGGTACATAGCTTGCCAACTGTACTTTGTCATTTTTACTATGTACTGGTTATAAACCATGATAAGTTGAATTTTCTTTTTAAAGATAGTTTTGTGAAAAACACTGCAATTTATAGAAAAAGGTCTTCTCAGGAGTAAAGACAGACTATAAAGACTTAGTTAGTTACCTGTGACTTGTAACATATTTATATTGTACATATGTATTTAACACTGTATTTTGACTGTTCTACTACTTAAAAACATTTATAAACAAAACAACAACTGCAGTCTTTTTATAAGTATAGTGGAAATTAAATTCCATGAATATCAATTACTTTGACTTGAGGCTATCAGGGGTCAAAGTTGATTGAAATTATTAGAATATACAGAAATGATTCAATAAAAGACTATGGAGTCAATCCCAGGTACTCACATTAATTTTGTCTTATAGGTGGAGTCGTAAGGATTACATCAGATTATTCTTTTGTACTGGGATAATTTGTTTTATAGGTCTGCCAGACAATTGCTTTCACTCCTAAATTTGAATCCCAATCTGATCCCATGGCCTGTAATTCACCACTGTTTTCATTCCTAAATTTGAATCCCAATCTGATCCCATGGCCTGTAATTCACCACTGTTTTCATTCCTAAATTTGAATCCCAATCTGATCCCATGGCCTGTAATTCACCACTGTTTTCACTTCTAAATTTGAATCCCAATCTGATCCCACGGCCTGTAATTCACCACTGTTTTCATTCCTAAATTTGAATCCCAATCTGATCCCATGCCTGTAAGTCACCACTGTTTTCACTCCTAAATTTGAATCCCAATCTGATTCCAGGGCCTGTAATTCACCACTGTTTTCATTCCTAAATTTGAATGCCAATCTGATCCCACGGCCTGTAATTCACCACTGTTTTCACTTCTAAATTTGAATCCCAATCTGATCCCACGGCCTGTAATTCACCACTGTTTTCACTCCTAAATTTGAATCCCAATCTGATCCCATGCCTGTAATTCACCACTGTTTTCACTTCTAAATTTGAATCCCAATCTGATCCCAGGGCCTGTAAGTCACCACTGTTTTCATTCCTAAATTTGAATCCCAATCTGATCCCATGGCCTGTAATTTACCACTGTTTTCACTTCTAAATTTGAATCCCAATCTGATCCCATGGCCTGTAAGTCACCACTGTTTTCATTCCTAAATTTGAATCCCAATCTGATCCCAGGGCCTGTAATTTACCACTGTTTTCACTTCTAAATTTGAATCCCAATCTGATCCCATGCCTGTAATTCACCACTGTTTTCATTCCTAAATTTGAATCCCAATCTGATCCCATGCCTGTAATTCACCACTGTTTTCACTCCTAAATTTGAATCCCAATCTGATCCCATGCTGTAATTCACCACTGTTTTCACTTCTAAATTTGAATCCCAATCTGATCCCAGGACCTGTAAGTCACCACTGTTTTCATTCCTAAATTTGAATCCCAATCTGATCCCAGGGCCTGTAAGTCACCACTGTTTTCATTCCTAAATTTGAATCCCAATCTGATCCCAGGGCCTGTAATTCGTCACTGTTTTCATTCCTAAATTTGAATCCCAATCTGATCCCATGGCCTGTAAGTCACCACTGTTTTCACTCCTAAATTTGAATCCCAATCTGATCCCATGCCTGTAATTCACCACTGTTTTCACTTCTAAATTTGAATCCCAATCTGATCCCATGGCCTGTAAGTCACCACTGTTTTCATTCCTAAATTTGAATCCCAATCTGATCCCAGGGCCTGTAATTCACCACTGTTTTCACTCCTAAATTTGAATCCCAATCTGATCCCATGCCTGTAATTCACCACTGTTTTCATTCCTAAATTTGAATCCCAATCTGATCCCAGGACCTGTAAGTCACCACTGTTTTCATTCCTAAATTTGAATCCCAATCTGATCCCAGGGCCTGTAAGTCACCACTGTTTTCATTCCAAAATTTGAATCCCAATCTGATCCCAGGGCCTGTAAGTCACCACTGTTTTCATTCCTAAATTTGAATCCCAATCTGATCCCATGGCCTGTAAGTCACCACTGTTTTCATTCCTAAATTTGAATCCCAATCTGATCCCATGGCCTGTAATTCACCACTGTTTTCACTTCTAAATTTGAATCCCAATCTGATCCCACGGCCTGTAAGACAACACTGTTTTCATTCCTAAATTTGAATCCCAATCTGATCCCACGGCCTGTAAGTCACCACTGTTTTCATTCCTAAATTTGAATCCCAATCTGATCCCACGGCCTGTAAGTCACCACTGTTTTCACTTCTAAATTTGAATCCCAATCTGATCCCATGGCCTGTAAGTCACCACTGTTTTCACTTCTAAATTTGAATCCCAATCTGATCCCACGGCTTGTAAGTCACCACTGTTTTCATTCCTAAATTTGAATCCCAATCTGATCCCACGGCCTGTAATTCCCACGGCTTGTAAGTCACCACTGTTTTCATTCCTAAATTTGAATCCCAATCTGATCCCACGGCCTGTAATTCACCACTGTTTTCATTCCTAAATTTGAATGCCAATCTGATCCCATGCCTGTAATTCACCACTGCTTTCACTCCTAAATTTGAATCCCAATCTGATCCCATGGCCTGTAAGTCACCACTGTTTTCATTCCTAAATTTGAATCCCAATCTGATCCCATGGCCTGTAATTCACCACTGTTTTCACTTCTAAATTTGAATCCCAATCTGATCCCACGGCTTGTAAGTCACCACTGTACTATATATTAATTTTTTCTTCTTCATTTTTGTATAAATTTACAAATTATGAAATCATGTACATATTGATTTCTGCTATTATTATATACATGTATTAATAGTACACTTCACATAAAAATTATACATTTGCTTCAAAAAATGAATACAAATATAAATGGTAAGGAAAGCATAGGAGATGATAAAATGTATGTACAACAGCCTACTGCAGTCTTTGTTGCTTGTTCACATAATGGCATTTTGATTTCTATTTTATACTTAGACACTGATCATGTTTTGCCCTGGATAATTTCTAACACACAATAAACACTCATAAATACATGCACTTGTTTATTGTGACTATAGACTATAGTATCATATGTAGAATAAATTACAAAATGGCACACATGCAACAATGTTCATTGACTCCGCGTTCATTGTAGTCACAAATGAAAATTTCTACTCACAGCATCAAAATGTTTTGAAAGCCCACACTAGCACACCCCTTACAATGGTGATGAGACGTGAGCAAGAATTTGGGCTTTGCTTCCAAAAAAGTTTTGACTTTGTGAGTTGAAATTTTCATAACATTTGGAAAAAAAATTTCTGTGAGCTCTGCTCCTTGGGTCATTGATAGCAGTAACTTTGTTACTGTGGCAACCAAGTACCACAACAGATACTATCAAAAGACTAGACAGGTTGTGAATATAAATGGTGACTGCCATGTACACTGCTATTCTTTGAATACATATCAAGTGGGACCACTTGTTTGTACTTTGACAGCAATGAAGTAGACTCTCAAATTTCACCTCGTTTATTCAGAGACTTCACAAAATGACAGCACTCTACTTTACAATGTTAGTTTAGTGGCTGTATAACTCTCCTCAAGTAACAGTCAATGGTAGTTTCTGGACAGTCAGCATCAAGCTCAACCCAGAATTCTTGCCATGACTGTCTGTACATGTCATGCCTGCCAATCATAGTGTGGAAACAAGTCCTCAAAGAAAATACATTCCCTCAAATACTTTACTTCTATGGGACTGAATGGAAACATGAGTTTAAAGAAATTGGTGGCAGCAAATAAATACTACAAAGTGTCTGATAATGCAGGAAATTGCTGAATTGCAATAATTGAACCAGAAGATCAGAGTCAAGGCCAAAGGCCAATGTCTCAAAAAACCTTTAAACCTGACAATATGGGGGTAAACACTTGACTGTTGTCTCTATGTATTAACATTTTTACTTCCCATAAGGTAGTGCTATGTTATGCTTTTGTGTATGTGTGTGTATGTATGTGTGTCTGTCTGTCAGTCTGTGGCCACAATATCTCAACTAGAGATGAACTGAAAATGCTCCCATGTGAGGGGAAATGTTGTTAATGTGCTTGCTGAGACTTTGAAATGTCTTTCTGTACTGTTGTACCTTTGTGTAATCAATATCTGTAGTAAGTTTACTTGAATTCCATACAGTCCTGGCTATATATCTCTTATTGCAAATGTTCATCATATATGCAAATTAGCAATTGAATCGATACCATCATATCTTTGCTCAATCAATATCGTTAGCAAGTTTCATCAAATTTGGTGGTTTTTCTTGGAATAGGCCCTAATTGCCAAAGTTCGTTAATTATGCAAATGAGCAATTAATTGACACCACTAAATTTCATTAAGAACTATCATATCTCTGTGGCAAGTTTCATCAAATTTGGCATAGTCTTTCTTGGTATATGGTATATAATTTGGTACATGCTTTAACCGTAACAAAGTGCATACGATAAATAAAGTTTGTTGAAGTCGCTTACAGTTTTAATGAATAATTTGCATAATTAATTATTTGTAGTAATTAAGACATATCTTAAGAATGTGCAAGCTTCAAATTCCACAACATTTGGTACACACATCAACCATAACAAAGCACAAAATGTCCTATACAGCCTTTTGGCATAGCTTTTAGTTTTACGTAGTAAATTGCATAATTAATTATGTTGTTGTGTTGTGTTGTGTTGTGTTGTGTTGTGTATCTAAAGTCAATCACTCCCAAAGCTTCTTGCACTGTTTCATCAAACTCATGTTTTAATTTCCCGAGGTGCTAGACATATTTTAGATACTTGCATTATAATATAAGTCATTCAAATTAGCATCATATTCCTACAATTGTCTGGCTCAGAACAAGATAACAAAGTATGTGGAGCCCTTTTATAATTTCTGAACGCACTCACCAATAACAAACTTTTTAAACATGTGCAGTTGGAATTGTTTGTCTCTAGATGGATTGTCTGATCCACTTGTTGGAGGGAAGAGCTACAATTTCTTTGGCATGACCATAGTTGTACAAATGGGTCACTGGTATACAACAGCTTAAAGATATTACAGTCACTTGATTATTAAAAGCCATGCATGATTGCATTGTAAAATATCAAGAGTAATTGACATGTAGAGTAACACTGTTGTAAAGTCGTTGTCATGGCAACACCAGAGGTAATATCTGTTAGAGGTAAGAGTATATACAATGTACAATGAATGTTTGTGAATTTACAGCAAATGCTAGCTGAGTCATTATGTGGTAATCTCACTATTCTAAAGTTCATTGTCATTGTATGTGAAGATGCTATTGTATTATGCAACACATAAAATGTCCGATAACTGAAAGTGGTCAAACTGTTCTACAGGTATTACTCCTGGAACACACTTGTAATATGGCAGCATTTTATACTTCGTCAACTCCCTTGGAGCATACAATCTTTGCTAACACTTGGATATCCATGTAAGATTGAATCCTTCCTACAAAAACATTCTCTATCCTATAAGGTATCCATTTTTACAGCTGGATTGTCCATAGCCAATAGAGAAGCTATTGTCTATGGATTAACTGATACATAAAGATGGTTCAAATCTTGCCCAAGGACTATTACCCTATCAGAAATAAATGGCAGCTACAAGAATTCAAACCAACAACAGACAGATTATCTGCAAACCAACTACAAGAATTCAAACCGACAACATACAGATTATCAAGCCAACTAACTAATACATTCAACAAGATAGGTAACCAGCATGACTCTGAACTGTAAATTCTGCCAAAATATTAGTTGAATAATTTGATCTAAAGAACCATGCATGCACAAATAAACTCTTTATTTGTGTAATACTCATAGTTCACAGTACTCTCCATAATACATAAAAAGCTGTTAAGTATCTAGATGAACCCTTAGGCAGCCTAGAGCACAGATTAAGCTTTTATAATGTTGTTTTTCTTGCAGGTTGGTACATACATACAATACATGTATTGTTAAATGATTGCCAGCTGTAATGCCAGGCTTCATTTATACACACACCATCAAATACCAGCAAACTATGCTATGTATGTAAGAATCTAAAACAGGTCAACTGATCTGTAGAACACCTTAGTCCATTTTCAACAAACTGTTCACAGGTACAATGAACTATTATATAGCCTCGTCTGACCTACTTTTGCTCTTTCATTATTGTCAGTTATAATGCTGCAGATATTGGACTACAAGATTTAATACAGCCAATACATTCATTATATGCTATGTAAAAATAACAGCAGAGAGGCAGTTTCTAACATTTTTGCTCTTGCTACTTGCATTATCATCATTCTTGTAAATGTAGTTAAAGTTGAATGGAAAGATTTAATATTGTCAATTTATTTAAATATTAGCAAAAGGCATTAATTTATCAAAAGTTTTGCAGTGCTTTATTTTGGCTGATAAACTAGAACTTTTAGATTGACTTCTGTAAACATTTACCTCACCACTCGAGCAGCAGAAAGATATATTTTCACATTCTTGTCACTGAACCATTTTATTTTGTTTATTTTGTTCATGACAGTGTACATGTCCTTACATATTTTTGGATCACAACTACCAGTAATGAAACAAATCTGCCTGTAGTTTAATATTTTAATTTTCACGCTGACTTATTTTGGCAACAAAATTATCGATAAACTTGGAGCCAAATTTTATCAGTTATTAAAAGTTATTAAAAGTATACCATTTGATTGTGATGCAGCTGAAAATCTTCAAATTTTCAAACATTTGATAATATCCCAAGGTTTTAAAAGTATGGAATGACCATAGACCCTTCAAAGATTTATGGTTTTGATCTAAATATCAAAAAATCTTCCATTTCCAACACAATTTCACATTGTTCACATCGATTGCTAGTATAGTGTAGCTTAGTCTAAAGGCTATCCGTGGTTTTGAATCTCTTCTCACACAGCTAATCTTGAGATTCAAAGCCATGGATAGCCTCTAGACTAGGATAAGCTGTACTAAAAACATTTACTAACATTTGAATAACATACTGCAAAATTATTAATATATAGCTGAAATCTGCCAAATCTTATAAATCACTGAAAGATAGAGAAATCTCCCAAATTCAACACAATTTCATTTTCTGACAATTTTTGAAAGGAACGCATGCCAAGTAAATTCTAAGTTGTAGGAATAATTTATATGTGTTTCTAAATGTAAGGTTTCTGAAGTGTATGGACATTTCAGCAATAGACATATACATAATATATTGAAATGAAATTATATCAAGAAAAGTGATACATGCTGAAGTCAAACCCATGCCTCCTGAATTGTAGTCAGAGTGCTCTAACCAGCCGAGCTAGTGTGTCAACTGGCAGCTTCCAGGTCCATTCTTGCCCTCAGTTGGCAGGTGAGGGGATCAACTCAATTCTTATCTAATAACTTTTTGTATAATGTATTGATTTAATAGATACATTTTAAATGTACTTCATAAACCATATACCGTATTCAAACGTAACAATTGTGATATCTGAGAAACAAATAAATCTGAAGATTCAAGAATGTGCGAATAACAACAGAAACTTTAGCTCAAATGATTTTCAAAACATAAAAATGCTGATAGTATAATTGAAGTACGGCAAAGTCGAAACACAGTGAACCCAAACACTATAAAAGAGTTCAAAACATAGTCTGAAAAGTGCAACAATTATATATAAATAGCATATCCTACCTACCCATATTTACAAAATATCTTTAGATCATTTATGCATTCCTGTCATGGCACTGCATGGATCACTGCAGACCTTACAACATACCAGTATTGTAAATAGACATAACAATTATTAACTCATGCAATTTACAGAAAATGAAAATTTCAAGTGTGTTACAAATTTTCTTCTCCCAACTCCATAACAGTTTATAGCAAGGATGGGCCAAGACCAATTTAGTTGGCTGCTCCAATCATGAATCTAGCCTTACAAAAATGATTTTATTCAATAGTCATATCATAGCTTTAGATCCATGGAACATAATAATTACTGTTCATTATGTTGTCCCACAAAATAGAGTCATGGGTATACAGATGGAAATAAATTATTGGTAGTTTGTTGAAAAAAATACATGCACAAATGGAAATGTGTTACAATTGCTACATTTGTAAACCTTGCATCTGTCTTGACCTTATAGTCTAGATGGCATATACAAGGAACACACTTTGCTACAAGAAAACACTAAGCTATAATCATATTTAGAAGAACAGAATTTCAGAATGTAGCAAATATACCCTCAGATGACTTAAAGCAGCTAGGAGCTAACCTGGATCTTTAAAAAATCTACATTTAGTCATTATTTTGGCCTATAGTGAATCCAATAATTTGTGACTTTTGTATGGTTATTGTGACCTTTGGTGTGCAGCAGACTATTTCAAGAAATAAGTCTATCAGAATAGTTTTAGTTTATTTTTTTTTTTTCAAAAACATGCATTAAGATGATGGGTCAGATTTTCAAAACCCTTAACTCTACTATATCAACCTTTTAAGGAAAACTATGAATGTTGGTAAAATGTGAGTTTTAAAAGAAAATTTATTGCTAGATGTTTTGAATCAAGGCACAAAATACCTCCAACGTAAATTAACATTGTCATACTTCCCTCAACCATTCCCAGAGCCCCCCCCCCCCCTTTTTTTAGACATATTACAGCATACAAATTGCAGTAACAGCGCAAATCAAATTTAACTTGATTTGGCTCAGACTCACACTCTATCAATAACTGGAACTTATACATTAAAACTCACCAGTATTTCTGAGGTCCACTCTCTTCCCACTTTATAGCACAATTTTTCTGAAGTCACTCAACAACTGATCAATATGTACACAAAGGCATTTCATTTGAATAAACCTTTTGTTATTCAAGTCAGTAACATCCATTGTTTAGAAAACAAATATGTGGGAGTGACCCCTAAGGACATGGAGCTTGAGTACCAATTATGTCTAATTCTCCAATCAACCACTGCCATCAATTCTGTACTTTGGGGAAGGACTGTCATAAAAGATGCCGGTAAATTATCAATGAACCATTCTCAAACCTTGCTTTTAATACCAATAGCCTTGTACATCTAGCTGTTTTGTTATTTCTGATTCAACATATGCCAGCAATGTTTACTGACCATACGATTGTATACCTATTTTTATCTTGTTTCTCATGCAATCATTAAATACATGTTAGACACAAATAGTTCATATTATTTACATTGAGATCATATTAAACCAAAGTGTTATTGCAAAGGTTTAGTAACCATGGTAACAGAGTAGTAAATCATGTAAATTTTAACATAGATTTTCATACTATACCACAATTTTAGTGAGGAACCCTGGTAAAATATCTGGGGAACCAACAGTTAGATTGTACTTATATTATAACCCTTAACAAACAGCTGGATCAATAATTTCTATGAAGTACATTTACAGGGATTGAATCTGTGAATACTCAAGATTTAATCTGTACATTGTACACACAAACATCTTTCTTAGAACTAGTGAATTTCATCACAGACAGGTAAGAAGACTGATTTCATATTAAAGTCCAAAAGTGTTATTGTTGTTTTCTTGATTCTGACTGGAGAATGAAAATGTGTCAAATTTATATGTTAGTTTCTGATTGGTTGATGATAATTTGTTTCAGAGGAAAGCTGATTTTTTTGTTAAATGTCATGCCCAACTATCAACAACAGTATGACTATCTCCTTTGCTTTGATTGGAGAATAACAGTGTAACAATTTTGTATGTTAGCTTCTGATTGGTTGATGATAAATTTGTTTTGGTGGAAAGCTGATTTTTAAAAACCCAACTACAGTAAATTCAAGACACAGTAGAATGTTAACAGACCAACAGACTCAGTCTTAACTGTTACAGGACCAGTGGACTAAATGACAAGAGGCATGGTATAGGAATTCTGACTGCATGGCTGTATTGTATGACAGCCATGGTATAGGAATTCTGACTGCATGGTTGTATTGTATGACAGCGGCATGGTATAGAATTCTGACTGTATGGCTGTATTGTATGACAGCCATGGTATAGGAATTCTGACTGCATGGCTGTATTGTATGACAGCCATGGTATAGGAATTCTGACTGCATGGCTGTATTGTATGACAGCCATGGTATAGGAATTCTGACTGCATGGCTGTATTGTATGACAGCCATGGTATAGGAATTCTGACTGCATGGCTGTATTGTATGACAGCCATGGTATATGAATTCTGACTGCATGGCTGTATTGTATGACAGCCATGGTATATGAATTCTGACTGCATGGCTGTATTGTATGACAGCCATGGTATAGGAATTCTGACTGCATGGCTGTATTGTATGACAGCCATGGTATAGGAATTCTGACTGCATGGCTGTATTGTATGACAGCCATGGTATATGAATTCTGACTGCATGGCTGTATTGTATGACAGCCATGGTATAGGAATTCTGACTGCATGGCTGTTTTGTCTGTCTAGATATAAAGAATGGAAAATCTAGTTCTGTTCACACTTCAAAGCATCACCATAATATCTCTATTTACTTGTAAATTACTAAATGTAAAAACTTCCATCCCTTTATCCCAACAATAGGCAAGTAGAGACAAAAGCTGTCATTCCATTGGCATAGTCTATCTAACATATCACTATAAACATGTATCTAATGAGGACAGATGTGGGCATCTATATAAATATCCAACATTCAAAGTTGAAAGGTTGGTATTGCCCACAATCTTTTGTCTTTTACATGTCTTTCATTTGTATATGTCTGTCTAAGAGTTATTACACAGTTTAGGATGTGTGGTCAACCTTGACTGTTACACTCTGGTATCGGTACAGCTGCGACGTTCAACTTCTGGAAAATCAATGCTCTCATTTTTCTCTCTATATCTTTTGAAATCTGAACATTCCTGAATATGATATGAGTTATTTGTGTTGGACAAAAGTATGTATCTAGATAGTGACTGCAGAAATTACAATTTTTTGTGAAGCACAACTACTGCATGCTATATGTCCTGTCATCTTCACAAACTTTGGCACTTGCTTAACTTGTCAAAAGTTTACAACTGTCACATGACATAATTTAACCAATCAGTAATGACCACAGATCAGTGTCAAGTGATAAATTCCAACCAATGAGAATTAAGAGTCAGGATTTGTACATTACTATTACAGTGTCAAAATTATTCTTCACAATAAAAATCATACAAGCTACTGAAGCAAACTTGTAGACTTTATAGTCAATTTGAAAACAGACAGACAAGAAATACAATCTAAATTTAATGATTTTCCTTTCCTTAAGCTGACAAACTTCATTAACTATTGGATCATTGCACAAACAAGCAATAAACAAAGTCAAATTTTTGTAGATCACCAAACCGTAACTAGGGTTGGTGTGAAGAGACTAACAGAATGCATGAAGATCAACAACTTAATGCACAGGATGGTCATTTATATGTAGGTATTGCTGCATACATACTTGGATAAATGTTTTCTTCGTTCCACTTGAGAACACAAGGTGTACGCAACATTGTTGAAATACACCAAGTTGTAAATCAAAATATGTGTGACATGTGGGTATTATTATTACAAAGATGAAGTAGGGTAGCACTTACCAGCAGGACTATAGTGTCAAACCACACCTTAACACTGCAATGGCTTCTTGTACAGTCACTGAACTCAGTGCTACGTTTGAAATCTAAGGGTGTTGATAGTAAAAGCAACCACCACCCTTGGCAATATATGAAAACAGTTTCACACTTACAAAGTTTTAACAGTACAAAAAATATACCATTGATGTGTCCTCAACTTCGTCAATGTAGAATTTACTTTTGATTTGTTTACATGTAACATTGACTAGATGTATGTTATTAATACTTTGACAATCACATGGCTTTTCCATATATTTCACTAAACTCTGATCTGCCATCCATAGTCTAGAGGCTATCCCTATCTGATTAAAATTTGATGTTGTGTACACATTGTGATATCTTTTTGGCTGTTCCGTTTACTGTCATTTGTTCTTTTGTGAGCTCTCGTTACACACATCTGACACAACTTGATATCATTGGTTTTCCTGAACCAAATCTCGTACTTAGGAGCAGTCAACCAGAATCCATCTTACAATATAAAATTCAATATTTGAAATTGAAAGTAAGAGAACCACCAAACAATAAAGATAACATTGTTGTAGGCGCTCTGTGCTTGTGCTCTTTTCCGAACAGAGTACTATGAAGTACTGTACTTGTATGTTTTGGAGCTTAAGCATTTTCATTGGTTGAGTGAATTCACTCAATCAGTGCTCTCGTATGGCTTGGGAAGACCTGTGGTATTGTTTCAAATGTATGTAACGAGCGCTCACAAAAGAATGAACGACAGTAAATGTAACAGCCAAAAAGAAATTGTGATGTGTACACTACATCACATTTTAATCAAATTGGAGGCTATCCATGACTTAAAATCTGTTCTCACAACGGGGTGAAAAGATCTTGAGATTCAGAGTCACAATTAGCATCTAGACTTGCCTTCCAAGTCTGCTGATATTTCAAATCAATAATCAAAAAACTTAATCCTGAGACTGACTAAAAATATACAAGTTGTGGTATATTTGACCAATCAGGAAGAAGACGAATTTAAGCAAATTATACACTGGTAGAGGTCTGTATGATTAATATTAGTGGAAGCTGTTATCACATTACAGTGGCCAGAAAAGAAATGGCAATAGTCAGTTTATTCTACTTAAAAAGTTACAGCTATGAACTTCAAAGTTCAACTTCAGACTATCAGAGGCACTGAACTTGATCTGAGTTTTAATGTGACACATTGTCATGCATCTATAAAAGCATCTTTGCTGAAATCATGGTTAAAAAAAAAAAAATTTAGAGAGCAACAGAATTACCGACTATAATATAAAATTACTGATGAGCTTGTTCAAGACTAGACAAACACATGGGTGCCTTGCTCACCATGTGAATTGACAACCATATTGTGTTCCAATATTTCAATGTTTGCTGTGAAACAAATCACTAAATCTGTCATTTTTAGGAGCATAAACAACAAAATTATGCCCATGACAATTGTAAATACTTTAAATAAATAAGATGCAGATTAAAGTGGCACTGTTCTGTTTTGTGTGGTACTACCAGTCCTTGGTATGATGGTAGATAGCAAGCTTACTTGTATTACTTGTATTACTTGTGGTATTAAAACTACAAAAGAAGGAGTAAATCCAAAGAAATTAGTTATTCCCCAATGGCCCTAGCAGCTGGATTAAAATTCTTGAGGTGTCTCTAACCCAAACTCATAGGTTATTTTTTCTTTCAACTTTCTCTAGCATTTCAATTAATCCAATTACTGAACACAGGCATGCTAATTATGCTTTTAAATCTAGAATAAATTTGGGCTAAAATGTCTTTTCTGAAAATACTTCTAGTTTTTTATGTGTTGAACACTGCATTGAATGTTTAAATCACATATCGCCTGACCTGATTGTCCATTGTTGTGTGAACATAGCTAGTTAAGTAATTTAACTTTCCAAAGACAGTGTTTGATACTTTTAACCTTTTTTCAACTCAACATACAGAATGGGTGGAGGGTCTATGTTCAGATAGTGACAAGCAAGCTATAAAATTTGGGGTGCTTTCATGACAATTTAATATACAACTTTTTAACCGTGGGACAAAAAATGGCTTGAATCTTACAATTTTAATACATTCAGACAGATTTAACAAGGTTTTAGAACCAATTTAGAAGAAGTTTAATCATACTGGAATTTTTATTAACCTTTCCTGTACATTCCACATAATAGTCAGGGGAATGTGTCATTTGTGAATATTATTTAGTGTTTTCAAGTCTCAACAAACCAAGTGCTGTTAACCTATACTTGCAGTCAATTGTTACCCTTGTCTTATTTGAGTAACTCAAAAATACAAATCTAGAAATCTACTAAGGAAATACATCAGATTCTACAAATGTTAATTTCAAAATATACCACTGTAAACAACAGGAACCAATGTTCATAACTCTGAGTTCATATCAAATGAAAATTTCTACTCACAGAGTCAAAACATTTGTTGGAAACCAAAATTTGGGATTCATGATGTCCAAGAAATGTTTTGACTGTAAGTAGGAATTTTCATTTGATGTACACAACAAATTGTTTTTCTAACTTTCATAATCTATAGAGACAAATCAACTTAAGTAATCCTGGAAAGAGCACAATATTAAAAATTTGGCAACTTAATCTGAAAAATAAAATCAGAATTACATAAAAAAAACTACATTTGTTTTATGATAAAACACACCTTTTTGTCAATGACATCTTTCTGTTGCTGCAATTCATGTCTTCTTTACTACTTGTACTTTTATACTAAGTCACTTTAAAAACATGTTGACAGGAGTTTACATAATTCAACACTGCACACATATACCTACTTTGACAACACCTGCCTGCAAAACCAACCAAAAACCTGACCACAATTTGGTATAAGTGGTACTGGTAGGCAAGCAATTTGAGTCTGAATAGATGGATTCTATAGGTTACCCTAATTGGTCTCTTCTAATATTACAAGCCCTACATGCCTCTACCTTAGGTATTCATTGTCACTTGTCCATACTGTTTACCATAACTGTGCAAAGTCCTCCCCTAGTGTGAAAACAATATGTATGTAAAACAAGAAAACCAGCTATTTAATTCTAGGTGTATAGAGTCAAGTTTTATCTTTCCACACAAAACCCTGCTCCTGGTGATTACTTGACCATGGAAGTATCACCAACTGCTTAGACAGTGTATAACTGTCAGTGTAACGGAATGACTTGGAATGACTTGCCGGAGATAATTGTTTTGACCTTGAGTTTGACATATCAGAACCATATAGCACCAGTAGTGAAAGTTACTGGACTGTCAAAACACTGAAATGTGGTTACTTCGTTTTATCCATTAGTATATGAAGTCTGATGGACTAGATGATGGTGTACATTCTAGAAATGTAACTGCAGATATGAGCATAAAGTAACAGTTGGCTGAAACCTTGTATAATTACTCCAAGCTGAAACTGATCATGATTTCTTTCGAAGATGACTGTTATAAAGGGCAATGTAACTGTCTTATACATACCTGGTAGCTGTCTTTATGTAAATGGTGCGGTTTCCGTATTGTTGATGTCTGTGGTCACCCACAAGCTAAATACCAGTATGTTACACACACACACACACTTTCCACTGTATGTTAACCTAACTTTCAGGTATAGTAGTTGAATCCACCAGTGCCAAGTCACTCACTGCAACAATGGAAATGCAAGTCAGTAATACTGTTAGTGTTATATGTCTGTACGATTCATCGAATACCTCCTAACAAAAGCCAACATGCGGGTATGCATGCAGTCTGTGAATATGATGATAGGGAGCTGGCGGGAACTGATCACTTGTCGAAGGTGTGTACTTAACATAACTGAACAGTGCTATATAAAGAACTCCTGGATCCTGACAATGTAAAGAATTTCAATTGTTATTAAAATTAGCATTTGAATTGATGGACTCACCCCAGTTCTACAGCCCTTTTTTTTTTACTGGACCCAACATTAGTGCTGATACTATTTATGGTGATCTCTTGACCAGCCTCCTCAGTTGAAACATACACAGCCTCATTTAATACTTCATAAACAAAAAAAAACCATGAAAAGTTGTATAGTAGTTGTCAATTGTCTTAGTGTTTCATTCAAGAATACACCCAATGTACTGTTTGTGAGTTAAGTAACATTTCAATACAGTTCTCAACAAACCAAGTGCTTTTAGTCTATACTTGTAGTCAATTGTTACCCTTGTCTTATTTGGGTAATAAGTTCATTTGATTGTAACTTACCTGAGGCTATTTCAAGTTGTTTACACTCCGGGACAGGATGACGAAAACAGAATGTTTAAAACAGATACCTCTATTGATACATTTGCATCAGCTCTGAGTGTACTGTATTAAATAAACCAAGTATGTCCAAGAATATGAATTTTGAATTAGTAGAATTTCATGACAAGAAAAACTGATGACATCATAAGCATTTTAAATTTGGTAGATAAATTAATAATTAGAGAACTAAACCAAACTAAACTAAACTTTTTATCTTTATACACTGAATGATGTAATGGAAAAATTTGCACATAGTTTGAAGATACTGAAGCTAAAAATTTCACTTTTTGAGATTTTTCCAAATTTTAATTTTACATCATTTAATGTCTTTAACATATTGTTTGTTGTTCTGATTGATATCAAACTCTGTATGATGATTATTATTACTCCTGGACCATGCATAGTAATTTGTAATAAATACTTAATGATCAAAATAAATGGACAATAGAATGTGAAATATTTACTGTTCATTACTAGGAATATAGCAGTATCATCTGTGACAGGTCAAATCATAATGTTAGAAAATCTTCCATTGAGTGACTCCAGGGTGTATGATTAATAGTAGTGGTACTTAATATAACATAAAATTTTGTTAAACTAGCCCATAGATAGTGCAGCAATAAAAAAAAGAAACGTGGATGTTCCCAATAAAACTACAACTTTATAGATTTCCTAAAATGATGACCAGCTTCAACCCTATTCATGAACCATCCACTAATCATTCTATTTTCACTATAAACTAAAACAGTAAAACTGGATTCTCAACAAAACTCCACTTTATAGGTTTCTATACACACAGCATTAGACATTATGTTTTCACTCAGACCACTATAAGAATATATCGTAGTCTAAGGTGTACACAATAAACTGAAATAGGAAATTAGATTGTCTCCACATATTCTCAATAATCTAAACACTCTGACCAGCTCTCATCCTGTTCTCACAGCATCAACAGATAAACAAATGAAAGAAAGTATAAAACTTGTTTTGTTTAGTGAAAGCAAAGGTGATTGATAGCCAGGACTGCAATGATTAATAACTCACCACCTGTATCCTGAACAGCTGTTGTATTCTTGATCAAAAACAGAATGGTATGTCCCTTGATTGGGAGGATACAGGATATATAAATCATAGTGACTTACACATGCAGTTAACGGTACTCCAAGGTGTGCATACAAAGGCTAAATGTCAAACAAAGGTTGCGGTCAATGTATCCGTCTATTTCACCTGATAAAATCAATACTCATCACTTCATTATACTGTAATTATAATAAATTTAGAACAACATTTAACAACTTAATGTAGTCAGAACAAAACTTATAAATGTCTTACCAGTATCAGTAAGTCCTGTTGCCTGCTTCCTCTGTGATTTAATCCTGACTTGATAGAAACTAGTCTAAGTGTTGTCAGACTGGGAGGTTACTAGTAGGGTATATCTTCCTTTGTATCTCACATTCCTTTGTGAAGCACACTTGTATAGACACCAAGGCCATCTCTCAACGGACAATACAGGCTGCAGGTGATGCCAATTATGTAATCAATTTAATTACAATTGGAGTGTGAGTCTTTTCTCCCCACCAAAGCCACTCCTCACAAACCACAGTAAAAAGAGTGTTTAGATTTCAGATGAAGTATTTTCAAGCTTTGCTTACTATTAGTACGTAGACAGCAAGCAGACTTTGTTTTAACCTGCCTCTAGCAACAGACAGAGGGAATTACACCACAATTACTATAGTCAAGTTTCGTTTGGTAATATTTGTACTTCTGTGACTGTACAATACAGAGATTGGAACAAAACTTTTCACTTTAATGAGACCTGTTCCTTTTCATTCTAGGCACACTCACCAAGTTCAGAAGTAAATGTTAAATAAATAAACAAAACAAGTTTATTGGCTTGATACCAAATGTCATCTTCTTACTCTAAAAAATACAAAACTATCTAAAGTTTATTTCACAACTTAATTTTTTTCTCACATAAACCATGGAAGTAGTACCCTGGGTGATATTCCATATTTAAACATTTTCTGAACAGAATTTCAAAACAGTAGCAAAAACTGTATTTTTTAACATGATAATAAAATGGTCTGAATAGTGATTGACAGTTTTCAAATTAACATAACACCAAAAGATGTCTAAATTATCATATGAATAGAAAACATGCCAAGTGGTAGATATTAAAAGAAAATGTCATACCATACCAAACAAAGACATACTTTAAGTGTATTGTTTGAGATTGCTGATAAAAGGAGGAAAGGGGGCCGACATAAGGAAACAAAAACCTTACGAAACAAGTTTTGTAAAATTCAAATTCATGTATAAACTATAGTCCCCAAACCTTAATCTTAGAAGTATAAATAACATTACAATCATGCGAGTTTCATCTGCTATTACAGTACTATTCACTGTCTACATATTTACATGTATTACATTATGAATACATAGTAATAATGTGACATTAATTAATGGTCAAAATGCTTTTTAGAACTTGTAAAATCACAATATTTTCTTGTGTTGAAAATATCTAGGTTACAGTATATTTCATTTACCTTTATATCCTTCCTATGTTGTCATTTGTTTATTGAGTTTGATGCTCGAGTTGAGGTCCTCTGTGTACATCAGATTTTAATCAGACTGGCTGTCCACTCTAACCAATCAAATAATCAGACTGGCTGGCCACTCCAACCAATCAAATAATCAGACTGGCTGGCCACTCCAACCAATCAAATAATCAGACTGGCTGGCCACTCCTAACCAATCAAATAATCAGATTGGCTGGCCACTCTAAAAGATTTTTCCTGTGTGACAGCATGTAGTTGACTTTAACTGATTTATGCAAATTTACACAAATATTTAAGGACTGTGCTATGCTATTATCATTAAATATATCTTAATGAACACTCACACCAGATTTGTTTCTTCTTTCAATTTTAAATTTTGTAGAGAAATATGATTTTTTTTAAAGTGGTGGCAGCCCTTTTTAATTTGACTGATATATGTGAATTGATTCAATTTTCAAGAGGGTTTCTAGGCAAAAAACAATTAGTTGGTTCTGAGGAACAATCATGCCAAATTTTGTGCCTTTATGTAAATTATTTTCTTGAATTATAGTAATTTACAATGTTAATAATGGCCATTGTGAATTTTATTGATATACATAAATATATTCAAATATTCTAAAAAAAAAAAGCTTCCAGGATAAAATCAATGAATAGATCTTAAGCATGATTCATGCCAAATTAGTGCCTTTCAGTAACTTATTTTGTTGAAACACATGATTTTAAATGGTGGATGGCAGACTTTTTTAATTTTACTGATTTATGCAAATGTATGCAAATATTCAAGAGGACTCCCCTTCTAAAATCAATAAGTAGGTCCTTAGGAACATTCATGCCAAATTTGGTGTTTTTATCCTGCATGTAACAATAAAGTTGCTAAGCCACCTGACTAATACTGGAAAGTGCACTTTATATTACAAAATGACATAATTAAATATCACGTCATCAAAATAACATGCTGTGCATACTTGGTATAGTGCTCATTTTCTTGCCTAGAATCATTTTCCAATATTTTCTCAATATTAAAACAGTACAAACAAAGCTCATATGATTTCATAGCATATTGCTACAATCATCCAAGCCCCACGATGCCATGTTTTTAGTGCTCTTTTTTCAAAACCAGATAGAAATGCTTATGTTATATTCAAGTTATTCAAATGCACAATATGAAGAAAACATGAAAAAAAACATTTCACATTGTTCAATATTCACTTAATATTTATTTCAACAAACAAATCAATACAATGTACGGATCAAAACTAAATAGAAAGAAATTTTCTTCAAAAGATTTTGATTCCTTCAATATAGAACCCAACACAAGCAATAACACTGGCATAGAAAAAGTGGCTACCCTGTAGTGGTAAATCCAAAACTTATATCTCAAATAACATCTTTCAAATTTCAAGAGCTGTATAAATTTATTGTCTTGTACTTTCAAAAATGCCATTCAAAATGGTCCAACATATCCAGTTATCAAATTTAAAAAAAAAGTGACACAAAAAGAAGAAATGTGTAAATCAATGGACTTCAAATCATCGACAATGACACTAAACAAATTAGAATTTATAAGAATACAAGCAGAATTACAATTCATTACATTTTATATGTTGATGATCCAAGAATTAACACCCATCATTAATTTCAATTGTTAAAAATAACAAAAATAAAAAACATGCCTTTTGAATAAATTTCAATAATTTTCCTAAATATACACTTACACAAATTCATTTAATACAGAAAGACAAAATGCTCCCGAAGTGTCTATATTCAAAATACTGTGAGAGGTCTGACATAAAACCAAACACTTTTACATCCCATAAGGGAGGTTATGTTATGCTTTTGTCTGGCTGTCTGTGTCAGTCTGTGAACACGATATCTCAAAAACTACTGCATCAATTCTAATGAAACTTGCTACACATCTTCCATATGGTAATGACAAGAACTGACCAAACTTTGGTAAACATAGTCATTTGCATAATTGATGGTTTTCAGTAATCTGGCTATATCTTAAGAATGCACACTTCAAATTCAATATAGTATGGTACATGTGTTAACCTTAACAAAGTACATATGTCATAGAAAGTTTGTTGATTTAATTTTCAGTTTTAATGACTTATTTACGTAATTAATGATTTTCAGTAATCACGTCATATCTAATGAATACACACTTCAAATTCTGTAACATTTGGTACTTGCATAAACCATACATAATTTGGTGTAAATATCAACCGTAACAATGCATGTATATCCTATGAAATTTGTTGACATAGCTTTTACTTGTAGTAAGTAATTTGCATCATTAATCATTTTTAGCTTTGTCTTAAGAATGCACACTTCAAATATCCTGTTTAAGCAGGTAGGTAACATCTACAAGAAAGTGGTTGGTTTTTTGTTCTTAAAATCGTTGAGAAAATGTGTCCTGAATACAGTAAATAAAACATTTCAAGATGAGATAACTAAAACCGTGAGAACGATACACCAAAAGAAGTGACCCATGATGACAGATTGAATCAACCATTTAGTAGAACTGAAGAGTTTAGTTCAATATGTATAGTAACGCATACATCATCCATTCTCAGTACACACAGATGCTTACTTTAACTTCATCTATCTGTCTAAATCTGATCACTTTGTCTTCATTTTATTTATTATCCTATATTTATAGGGTTGCATGAACTTTGTTTACCAAAATACCATTTATCTGGTGCCATCTGTGTTGCTATATTAAACATCATGTAGGTGTTACCTTTTTACACTAGGGTATAATCAGTTATTTTGTTACGGTTAGTAAGCAGATAAAGTCTGTTCACTTTGCTTTGGCTTTTTACTATGTTTTCCTGTATTATGGTAAGGACAAACTTTAACCAGACTCTCCCTTCTCCCCCTCCAGTTCTCTACATTATTACATTAATGACCTACTTTTACCACACCCACCCCCTCACTTCTACTTGAGTGTAAAAATGCTGATAAAGACATGGGTAATGCTCTAAAGATAAAGAGAACACACACCCCAAAAAGAGGTCCGTTATTTCTCCACATATTTTATTGCATAAATTGCACTTTCTTGTGGTTAACAAGTAAAAATGCCTTGAACATAAAATGATTATTAAACCTTAGTTCCAATGAGATTACAAGTTACTACTATTGAAATGGATGAGCCATAGACAAAATGGCAAATGTAAGCAAATACAACATGTAAAATAAAATTGTATAAAAATTGTATCAACCTTCATCTTGTCTCTATTTCACTTTTGCTGTACAGGTTTCATTTTTGTTGACCACATCACTGCATTTTGTTGACCACATCACGTCATTTCTATTGTGTATTTAGTGTTCTCAATTTGGCTGCATTATAAATCCCAACTCCCAGATTTAAAATGAATCTATTAGTGTTCTTTTCTCAAGTGAAAATATTTAAAGTAATAATAAAACCTCTATTAAAGCCTGTACTATTGTAATATAATGTTGATGCCTGTCTTTGATGGCAGTAAACACTGTTATCTGCAGTTGCTTTCTTGACATTTTAGTAATATGTTACTAAACCATTTCCCCAAAACACACTTGAATGACAGATTTAAGTTTTGCCAATAGTAAGTAATGGTTAAGTATGTTTCAGTTAATAAAATACTGTGTTTACTATTAAGTATGCAGCACAAAATATCCCTCAATCATATAGAAACTTGCAGAATATATTGTTAGTGGTTCCAAGGATCAACAAGAAAGATAAAAAAATATACTTACTTTGGAATGGTAAATTGGAAATGAATCTGATGTTTCAGCCCTTGATCACACAAAGATAATCACTTACATGATCAAGATCCATAGTTAATAGACTGTAAGATACATCAGGTTGTTCCACCCTCACCGGCCTCCTCTCTCTCTCTCTCTGGGAGGGGATGACTGGTGTGAGAATGCGCTCCATCACAGTCTACCATTTATCTCATGCAAAGAGGATCACTAACAGGATTACAGCCCATAGTAGATGGATCAAAACATCGCATCCATTTCAAATTTACTGTTCACAAGTAACTATATTTTACCATCCTATACATAAACTGAACTTATCAGCTATACAAAGGAACCGAGTAAAGACTAAACAAAGGCATACATAGTCAGAAAACATTACAGGAAGTACATACAGCAAGTAAAACTTTAAAATGTAGCTTTCTACAAGTAATCATGAACATTTTCATCAGAGTGACAAGACTGTACTGAGAAACAGACAGATTCATTACAATTTAAGAATGATTGTACTTTAAATTTGATCAAAAATCTTATTAATTGCACAAATGAATATTACTATCTACCCAATTCACACCTTGTGATTCCTATTAGTATTATGCCGTCTTCTTCTTCCTCTGGTGTAGTTTTCTTTTCCTACTTATGTACATGTGTTTTAGTAGAAATGGCATACCTGTAATACAAACAATAGTATTTAATATTCAGTAAAATGACAGTCTGGAATCAAGTCATGTGGGGATTTGGCTCTTGCTTCTCCCCTTCCATGCCTGGTATTTTGCGTATGATCTAATGCTTTAAAGAAGCTATGGCCAGAAAACAGTTGCAAATTCTTATTGGGTTTTTAACACTTCCTAATGTGAAATAACATCGGTAGCATCACCATGTGATTAGAACCAACTTGTAGGGTTGAGCAAATACGAACATTATGGCAGAATACCAGGCATGGTAGGGGAAAAGAAAGAACAAAATCCCAACACAATTGGATTTTACGCTAGTAAAGTGAAGATACTTTTAGTTTGAGAAAGTCTTTCAATGACCAAGCTCTGTGATTAGAATCCAAAAGGTACTAGCCTGATTTACCATCTGTACAATCTTCTTTGAGTTCCTCTATTTTTGCTTGGTTTGGTTTGGTTTGGTTTGGTTGTTGTTGTTGTTGTTGTTGTTGTTGTTGTTGTTGTTGTTGTTGTTGTTGTTGTTGTTGTTGTTGTTGTTGTTGTTGGTGGTGGTGGTGGTGGTGGTGGTGGTGGTGTGTGTGTGTGTGTGTGTGTGTGTGTGTGCATGTGTGTATTTGTCAGAGTGGTGAGTGACTGTCACTATACTGTTCCCATCTACTGATACAGAAGTCTCTTACATCAACTTCAAATGTGTACGTTCCATATCTTGTATCAACTATCAACTATCACCTACAGATGGATGTCTCAGTTCAATTAACAGCTGTTCCTCCAAAAGATTCCAACATGACTTACCTATGAAAATTCGAATGGCGACATCACACCACAGCCACATTGGAAAATTCCAGCTAAAATTCAGGGCATTTGGTAAGGTGAGAGAAAACTTGCCAGACTTCTCATACAATGATGTTGCTTCATATATACAAATTGCTGAAAAAAATCCCAAAACACACATCATTAAGATTTAAACTTTTCATCTGTACGACAGAAATGTATTTTTGACTATTTGTACACTTTGCATATTGGCTGGTGGCTGGTTACTTCACCTATTAAATAAATTGCTTGAAAAAATCCCACAGCACTTATCATTAAAATTTGAAAAATTCAATTTTTCAAAAAATTCTGAAATCTTTGGACAATGCCAAAAAACAATCTACAGATCATATCTGGGTGGAAATTATAATTCATGATTGAAATGTGGGACCTCATAATTTTCTTCTGACTTAAAGTTTAATTATAATTTCCAAGGCACATAATAACGAAATGAAAAATTGCCAAGATGTACACATACACTCTCACTTTTCTCTCTCTTTTTTTCGTTTTTTAACTGAACAACTGAACCAATCCATCACTTTTAAGATGTTATGATGAGAAACATCATAACATTGGGATTTCTATCCAATGATTCTCTAAACAAGAAACTCCCAGTCATGTCATAATACCATATAGCACATTCCCTCTAGCTCTATTGCTTAGAGGCAGTGTTTACATGTTAGCTGAACAAAGAAAGTGCTTGAATTAGTCCTGGACCAGCAGATCTATTCAAATCTTCCTACTATCAAATTAACACATACAGTTCATTTGCAACCTGGTTTATCAATACAATGTAACTTGCTGTCTTAGTTTAACAATCACTCATTCTCATTAAAACACTATATTGGATTCCTACATAGCCACACTACATTCACTTCCCCTCTTTACCACTAAATTACATTAATTAAAAACACATTGTTTGATATCTTCTCTATTTACTACACTAATTATCTTGTCTAAAGGCCTAGACAATACAAAGACCAATATGTTTGGTCTGAAAGGGCCAGCTTTGCTTACTGAACAGTTCATGTGTTGTAATGAATGAATTTTTACTGATTCATTTTTGCTGATTATTGTTAGAATACATTTAATCTTCAATAAATTCCAGCTTGATGTATATACTTTCTATCCAAATTTGTCAAAGTTCAATCCTTCTAAATTAATCATTCAAACCAAAATTCCCTACAACAATGTTATTTGGGCAGGAAACATCTGAATGGTATTATCTAATGTATGACTATAATTGTATACTGGTAAACAATAGATTCTATATACAATACATAACTTGAAACAGATGATAAATGGTCCCTTGTATTAATTTACAATTTTCATTTCTTTAGTGTTTTATCTATTGACTACCAGTGCTAATTGTTTGCCTGTACATGTTTTGTCTGTGTAAAAAGTAAAATACAAACTGGTGATACCTCATTCCTTTTATCAATTTCTAGTTTCATTTTCTTTGTTATTTTTTGTAATTTATCAATCACCAATTATTTTGCCTGTACATGTCTTGTCTGTGTAGAAAGTAAAAAAGATGATACATGGCTCTTTCAACAAGTGTTTTTTTTTATATTTACTAGAATTTAGTTTGGTTTTAACTTTCATTTTCATTAATCAACAACCGTTTTGCATGTCATCACACTACGATGAACAGTGACAACCCATAAAACACCATAACACTATCACCAGAGACAACCTATAAAACACCCTAACACCACAGGGGGGAGCGAGCATGTAATTGATTGATCGATCGATCGATCAATCAATTACATGCTCGCTGCCCCCTGTGATAAAACACCATAACACTATCACCAGAGACAACCTATAAGACAACATAACACTATCACTGGAGACACTCTATAAAACACCATAACACTATCACCAGAGACAACTTATAAAACACCATAACACTATCACTGGAGACACCCTATAAAACACCATAACACTATCACTGGAGACAACCTATAAGACAACATAACACTATCACCAGACAACCTATAAAAATAAGACACCCTAACACTATCACCAGAGATAACTTATAAAACACCATAACACTATCACCAGACAACCTATAAAAATAAGACACCCTAACACTATCACCAGAGATAACTTATAAAACACCATAACACTATCACCAGAGACAACCTATAAGACACCATGACACTAACACCATAGACAACCTATAAAAATAAGACATCATAACACTTAGACAACATAAACACCATAAACAAATATCATAACACTATCAACATGCAAGTAACACTGCAACAAATAACAATCCTAAGCTTATGGGAATCCAAATGTCAAGTACCCTGGCATACCAGTATATAGATCAGTGTATACTCCCTACAGGACTGAGGTGATACAAATAAGTATAAAGGAGTCTACCCTAACCAATCTCGAACCCAAACATCCTAGCTTGAATATAAATATGTATCTATTGTATAGTATGATATTACTACCAATCATACAAATATGCAGTATGCTAGGTAGTCTAATCCTATTCCTATCCCCGTCATAATCCTAACCCTAACTCCCTAGCTTGAACCGAAATTTGCATCTTTGATTCATTCAGATCACTGTTCTATATTCTTGCCAATGATACAACTCAGGTTTATGCAGGCTTGTCTAATACTATTCCATTATAACTCAAACCATAATAAAGCTCCCTAGTTGAATATAAATGTGCATCTCTTATACAATAAGATCACTGCTCTATGATACAAATCTAGTAGGAGATCAAACAATATTCCTATCCCTGTCCTGATCCTAACCATAAATCCCTAGTTGAATACAAATGTGTATGACAGTATCTATTGTACAGTGCATCCACTGTTCTACATATAGCACAGGGATCAGTGAGCATGTAATTGATTGATCGATCGATTGATTGATTGTCATACAATTAAATGAGGTAATGTCTACATTAAGTGAAATCAGTAATGCCTTGCTTGGGTTGTACGCTTATCATTCTAGTCGCATGAAATTGGTTGACACGTGCGTTCGTCAAGTACCATCATTTATAGTTGTGATGACCGAACAAACCGAAAAAAGTCTATTGAATTCAGGAACTTCTGTTTAGGTGTGGGTGAATAATAAAATCATGTTTTCACAGCATTCAAGTGGTTGATTTTGTCATTCATTAGTTGTACATCACTCCCTGGCCAGCTGGGTTACTTGGCCATACGGTTATTTTAGAACAACATGCATCTCTCTCCGTGTATGTCGGCAAAGTTTCTGACTGTAATTTTTTCAAGAGTAGAAAAATAGCATTGCCTCTGTTGATGCCATCCCTGTAGTGATTTTGACACACGCAATAACAAAAATCTCCCCCCCCCCCCCCTCCACAAAGGAATTACGTTTGTCGTGTGTCAGTTTTCAAATGACACGGCCCATCACAAAAACCATGTATAATAAAATAAGTAGTTGACTCGCTTGCTGGACCTACACTCATACACAAATGGTGCCATTTCCTTCAAGTCAAAAGTCTGCCTCAAGATCAAATACACATGATGATACAAAGAATGATTACGGCCTGGCTGGGTGCCTACTAAAGGCTTCACTGTGTATATGACAAGAATCCCCCTGCCTGTTAGACTAAACATGATAACTATAACTTGGCATTATGTTAAGCGACCCGATTTGTTCACTTCAAAGTCCACAGCCGTAATAGGAGAAGAAAGAACAAGGTGTCTTTCTTTATTCAATAAAGAGAAAATTATGTACAGCTGAAAGAGAGAAAAGTAGCCAGGGAATGAAGAAAAATAATTTTATATCACCACAAAAATCAATCAGTCAATTAATCAATATCATACAAATAATAAGTTTTAAATCACCACAAAAAATAATCATTCAATCAATCAATCATTCAACCAAATAATAAATCAATCAATATATCAATTGATCGATCAATCAATCGATCAATTAATCAATTACAGGTGCTCACTGATCCCTGTGCATATAGTTGCAAAAAATACAAACCAAACTCTATTGCTTGAATACCCAACCCTAACTATAACACCCTAGTTTTAGAACAAATGTGTATCTACATATACATTCAGTCCACTGTTCTACATTCCCCTGACTCCCTAGTTTGAGTACTAATGTGTATCTACATATACGTTCAGTCCACTGCTCTACATTCCCCTGACTCCCTAGTTTGAGTACAAATGTGTATCTATTGTACATTCAGTCCACTTTTCTACATTCCTCCAACTCCCTAGTTTGAGTACAAATGTGTATCATACATACAGTCCACTATTCCACATTGCCCTGACTCCCTAGTTTGAGTACAAATGTGTATCATACATACAGTCCACTATTCCACATTCCCCTGACTCCCTAGTTTGAGTACAAATGTGTATCATACATCCAGTCCACTATTCTACATTCCCCTGACTCCCTAGTTTGAGTACAAATGTGTATCATACATTCAGTCCACTATTCTACATGCCTGTCAGCACATTTCTTACCTTCAAGGAGGAATCCTAGTGGATACAATGGAATCCATACTGTGTACCTTAGCCAGGTGATCAACTTACTTTCTTTACCAATCGCTGATAACATATAGAATGGATACCTGTAATAAACCATTGACTTCATATCACTTTGAATGACAGAAAAGTATGCCAACAAGTTAAAAGAGCATAAAAAAAACTATTTAATAATTGGCATCATGATACCTTCAGTGCTATGTCAGATGAGATAAAAGTTTAAAACCGAAGAAATTGTCCCGACAACCATGTACAAGTAACTTATATGGAGAACAAAACCGTGGTCAACATCACTAGAATATAGAAAATATTGCCGTGGGGGAGTTCATTAAATACTTTCATTTATCGTTGCAACAACCAAGGTCTTTTGGGTTCAAAAAACCCAGTTAAAAATGAAACTCGTGGTTAGTCTAATTGATAAATAAAATTACGTGTTTTCACCATGCACGAGATTGTTTTGCCATTCATTTACTACATGTATATAGTGCAATAAATCACGTTACCTGGGTTTCCCAACGGGATACATGTGATAGAACACTCGACCGTATGTTTATTTTTGATAAAAAATAAATCTTCATTGCATTCTTGATACAGCCAAGTTTTATCTAGGCCATTTTACGCAAATTTCAATGTTTCTCGAAAGATGCAGCTTTAATTTAAATTATCAAATGTAATGGACAATTTGCAATATCAGCACCTGAACTCCAATGTGTGAACTTGAAGCCAACTGAGATCAACGATCATTTACATGTAAACACATACTGTCTTGTGTTGTTGACCGACACTACTTAGACGATACTGAATAAAATGTGACTGAAATGAACAAAATGCTACATTTTAATTCCTAATTCGTATCAGAGATGTACGTTTTGGGTCAAAAAATGTGCTTTTTGGTCAAAAACTCAAAAATTCTATAATTCCAAAACTACTGAGCAGATGGGCTGAAATTTACTGGGGATGCATCTAGAGATGTGTAGATGAAGGTGTATTCACAAAGTGATGATCCCATCCCTTTTGTTATCTTTGTAATATGCATAATTATTTCACTGCTGCTAAGGGTGTGGTCATGGTTGCTAGGGCTCGTTGTGCCAAAATGTTTTTAACAATAACTGCAGAATAACACCTCAAGAAACTTTCCCACTGGGTTGGTACGTGAATAACGATTCCAAGAATGTGAGCAAATATGCATAGCAACGAGACCATGCCCATAACAACAGCCAAATACAGTTGTGCTATAACGCCATTGGCACTATTGTTATAGATCCGGAGTATTTCCGCCTGAATCAAAAATCAAAATCAGTTTGTGTCACTAGTTGTCAACATATTTGGTCTGTGACAACAAACATCAATGATCACTTTTACTTGAATTGACAAGGGATTTCCTTACCTAAATAGTTCTACTAATGTCCACACAAAGATTAACCAAGTTACAGCTGACTTCTCATACATAGATTTCTCTGGTATTATCACCAAGAAGAGTAGAAAATTACGACCATATAACTGAAGTACATAAAAAACAGAAGAAAGAGTTATTTATTTATTTATTTTGACAAAATATGGTAAACTCTTGCTCTTATGAGATATGTACCTAATATTAGTTGCACCGGTGCACAAGCACACTAGTGGCAATTTGCAGTGCAATTGCATACATATACGCAAATGAGTATCCAATCATTCACTGTACACAAAAGCATGTGATCATATAGTGGATAAACATAAATGTAGTAACAACAGAACCACATGACACATGTACAAGTGTGGGTACTTGGGGATGTTTGCACTCATGCAGCACTTTCCCTTGATATGCTCTTGAAAGATTGACCACAGAGAGTACTGCAGGCTCTTGTGCAAATACCACAAGTATGCCAATGTGGCACTCTAGTATCATGGGGGTTCTGTTATATTATTTAATATAACGTGAAGCTTATTCCAATTCTTTGACTTTAACCAAATTCAACTTCACAGAAACAGGATTCCAAATACAGGATCCAAAGTGTTCCATGGGTTCAATGTTAATGCAGGAAGTAACCAAAGTGCCTGAAGAAAACCTGTGATATTTTAATAGTGCATTCAAAGTGAATAACACTCTTATGATATTAGAGTATGGCAAAGGTACATCTCATTCAGACTGAGTTCAAACTCTGACTGCATGTGATGGTAACAGGTGGATAGTTGGTGGTACAAGGCCACTTGGTGCAACTGAAGGAGTCAACTCAAAGTTTTTCTGGACACATATTTTGTATCGGATGGAACCAGTAGCAACTATTTTTATCATTCCTGGTCTTGCACTCAAACATCACTCACATTACAGTTCCCTTCAGTTCTACAATAAGCTGGGTAAATAACTTGTGCATTGAATTCAGAGTTCCTCAACTATGCCAGAATTTGAATATGGATAAAAGTAGTACCTATTATGTATGGAGAAGTAACATCAAAATTTAACTAGCCCTAAAACCGGATTGATTCCGCCAGGTATTGCATAATATAGGTGCATAGAGTGATATAGTCCATTACCTGCATCATTGGAGCAGCAACTCCAGTTTTAACTATCCCTAAAACTGGATTGACAACTTCCAATATGGCCCCCACTTGACATATGCACAATACACCTCCTGCATTGTTGAATACTTCCTCGTAATTTCCTAAAAGGCAGAAAAATTCATGGATTAATGAAAATAGATTAGAATGAATATGACTACATGTATCAGAAATGGAAAGATGGAATGTGGGAGAGTGTAATGTAACAATTTGTTGACACCCTTATGACACTGTCTGAACCAATATATACCATGCATGTATTGTTCCTAAGTTTCTTGAGTACCTGTTCTCTGTCTTCTTGCCTCCCACTTATATAATCAAAGACTGTAATTCTTGTTTCATGTCATGAAAATAATTAATAGTCACAAGAAAACTTAGTTGCGATGGAACCAGTAGCGCATGATTCCGCGGACTACAAATTCTCGCCTACCGTCTCGAATTTGTATTAGTCCGCGAAATCATACTTGAGCATTATGACATAAAACTAACATTGATTTCATGGAATTATATATTTATAACATAACTAAGTATTTCCCCGTATTTTTCTAAAATTTTAAATCGTATTTTACAAAAACTGCATTATTTCATCACACTATATTCTTCATCGCATATTAAATAATGGCGCCCGACGGCTATGCAAATTACATAATCACGTGACCTGTGGCGAGGTCAAGCTTACCGTATACACGGTATCAGTCATACTGTTGTGTGGTTTTTCAACCAAAATTATCGGTTATAACCTTGCAATGTACATGTAATATGGAATTTAGTTTAAAACGTACGTAGAATTTGTCTGAATACGACTTTTGTGCCGTCATTTTAATCATATTTTCTTGGGTTGTGTAAGTTCGGAGATCTGAGATTGACAGAAAATCGGAAGTAAGCTTGCCAGCTGCTACATCGATAATCTATGTGATTTTCAAATAGAATAAAATGTATCAAATAAAAATAAAAGTACCTCTACGTATCAAACTCATACCACCCACGGATACGTGTAACATAATGTATGCATTATGTTTTGAAAGCACATAATTATTACGACAAACTTGATCGTAGTGCTATAACGTAGGATTGGCACGAACACTCGAACAGTACGGAGAAAAAATAGTTTGGTAGATGCTCTGAAATCAGCCCCTGTTTGACGTCACACAGTAGAAGATATGCACGTATTTATGTGATAATGGATGTATGCACACATATACATACATGTATACATGGAAGTACACAACATATGTATATATGAAATATGATGTAAATGTTCTTCTCGTCTCAGTTCTACCTGATCCATATTGCTGGAAACCGGTAAGTAAAAGATATCCCACAATAAAGAAGCCAATAAACTGTAGGAGGTTGTAAGTGAATAAGTATCCTTTCTTGATTTCTTCCATTGCTGATGACAAAAACATGGATACAGATGTGTTAGTTATAAGGCACCTATTTGCACCGGAAATGTAAACATGGATACAAATTTGTTAGTTACAAGGCACCTATTTGCACCGGAAATGTAAACATGGATACAAATTTGTTAGTTATAAGGCACCTATTTGCACCGGAAATGTAAACATGTCAGGTGTTGACAATCACACTTTAGTATCTTTAGTTGCATGAAAAGTTTTAATAAAGTGAAAGCAAATAAGATTGTAGCTACAATGTTTAATGACATTTTAACTTGGCATTTTTATTTCATCACGACACTGGTAGCTGCCCCTTCGCAAGATAAAAATTGTATTTCAGATTACTAATATTGCTTTAGTAGGTAGAATAGAACAGTGGATTGATGTACAAACACCTACCATCTGATTACTGATATTGCCTTAGTAGGTAGAATAGAACAGTGGATTGATGTACAAACACCTACCATCTGATTACTGATATTGCCTTAGTAATAGTATGTAGAATAGAACAGTGGATTGATGTACAAACACCTACCATCTGATTACTGATATTGCCTTAGTAGGTAGAATAGATCAATGGATTGATGTACAAACACCTACCATCTGATTACTGATATTGCCTTAGTAGGTAGAATAGAACAGTGGATTGATGTACAAACACCTACCTGTACCATCTGATTACTGATATTGCCTTAGTAGGTAGAATAGAACAGTGGATTGATGTACAAACACCTACCATCTGATTACTGATATTGCCTTAGTAGGTAGAATAGAACAGTGGATTGATGTACAAACACCTACCATCTGATTACTGATATTGCCTTAGTAGGTAGAATAGATCAGTGGATTGATGTACAAACACCCACCATCTGATTACTGATATTGCCTTAATAGGTAGAATAGAACAGTGGATTGATATACAAACACCTACCATCTGATTACTGATATTGCCTTAGTAGGTAGAATAGAACAGTGGATTGATGTACAAACACCTACCATCTGATTCTGTTTTTCTTAATCTCTCTTCAATTTCTCTCAAGGCAATGTTAGGATCTTCTGGCATTCTCGGTGGCTGAAGAAAAAATGAGACAAAATGTATCTGTCTGCTACAAATCTTGCACGGTTATCAATAACAAAGATGATATACCCAGTATATCTTATTTCAAGAGTTACTACTACACACCACTACTTTATCGAAAAAAATTGAGATTAAAAACTCACTCATTGCACAATGTCCAAATCATTTGATATTGAAAGCATGTCACTCTTTACATCAGTACAATGATATTTCCTGAACAATCTCATTGCTCCTCTATGATATTTCATGTATGAAAATATTAATGGTATAGTGGAACCTTTTATTGACTCACAACATGTTGTGACCAAGGTAAAAAAGACAAACCATTATTATATTAATATTGAAATCAGTCACAATGCAAAAAATTGTGAATTGCGAATATATCCTATGATTCATGCACAGGCATGATGGCTTCAGGTGGTGCACAGTCCACTGATTTACTACATTGCCCTCTATGGCCCACAAAGAAATTCTTACGTTTTTATATCACCTGGGTTGCAAATGTCCAATTCTCCTGCAACCTTACATGCTTTCTTTTAAAAATTTGCAGCTACAATGTACCAAGCACCAAACAACAATATCCCTGTATTGTATGACACCCCACACCCCTATTTGTTTTATTACAGTTCCGAAATTTCAGCAATAAATGATAAAAATCACTAAGATACATGCTCATGGGTCACCAGTGACAACCAGTGACAATGTGATTTTCTTGTAATCCTGTCATAGAGATAGTATAGTCAACGTTTTTTTATTTCACCAATTTGAAGAAATATAGGGTTGGTCATGTCTTAAACAGAGAATTACTTACGGCAGTCCTAACCATAAGTTAAATGAATGATTACAATTTACAGGAGTGTATGTAATGATGAATCATTCAGTCAGGGGTGTGTACACCATGTACCTACTAATTGGGATTAAGGCCATCCTAACCATAAGTTAAATGAATGATTACAGGAGTGTATGTAATGATGAATCATTCAGTCAGGGGTGTGTACACCATGTACCTACTAATTGGGACTAAGGCTATCCTAACCATAAGTTAAATGAATGATTACAGGAGTGTATGTAATGATGAATCATTCAGTCAGGGGTGTGTACACCATGTACCTACTAATTGGGATTAAGGCCATCCTAACCATAAGTTAAATGAATGATTACAGGAGTGTATGTAATGATGAATCATTCAGTCAGGGGTGTGTACACCATGTACCTACTAACTGGGATTAAGGCCATCCTAACCATAAGTTAAATGAATGATTACAGGAGTGTATGTAATGATGAATCATTCAGTCAGGGGTGTGTACACCATGTACCTACTAATTGGGATTAAGGCCATCCTAACCATAAGTTAAATGAATGATTACAGGAGTGTATGTAATGATGAATCATTCACTTCAGTCAGGGGTGTGTACACCATGTACCTACTAATTGGGACTAAGGCCATCCTAACCATAAGTTAAATGAATGATTACAGGAGTGTACACAACAATGAAGAATTAATCGTTCAGTTGGGGGTGTGTCACCATGCACCTACTTACTTCCTCTTCCTCTTCTGTATCATCTTCATCTTTCCACTTATCAAAGTCTATTCTCAGCCAGACTGGTTTCTTTTCCTTCCTTGTGAGTCTTGGCCAGAAGTATGCTCCATCCTTGACTACATTAAACTCCACACAACGTGGTGTCACTCTGTACACACATTTCTGTAATATCACACAATACATACATTACCCATTATTCATTCTTTTATTTCCTCTTTGACCTTAAGGTACACAAATCAGAAGGTTTTTTTCTATTTAATTTCAAAATTTATATCAAACTTTGTAAAAAAAAAAGTTCATTATTTTCACACATTCACTATGAGAGGTTTGCATGGATTGGAAATGACATCAAAAACACTAAAGTTTGATTCCTATGTGTGAAGCAACAGTACAGTGGATGGAACATTTCCAAGGCAGCAAACATATTTCAGACGTAGATCATGACACACAGTTTTTTATAAGTTTTTGTAACCTCAGTAACTGAGGGGGGAAATCTGGTAAACCTTACATAGATTTCTTTCCATCAACCATAATTTTGATGGGGAACATTGTAACAAAGGAATCTGGTGAAACTTTTCTTGGCATACATTTCTATACCTTGTACAACAATCTGGTGGAGAAAACTGTAAGAACACCTGGGAACTCAAGATATATTTTACACATGTACCACCATTAACAAAATAACTGTATTTTGAAATATGCGTAATGTACCATCATCATTCAAATGTTGTATGCTATCTAATCTCAGCAATTCTAGGTACCTGAAAGGTAACTTCTGCTTTTAATATGCGCTACACATACTAGACACACATGATAAGTAGACCTTTTTGTTCTATTTGACCCTCTAGCAGTGTGCCATCTAAGCCAATATGATGCGCCACTGACACACATCATTTCTAGTGACGCACCAAAATTTGGTGTTCCCCTATCTCTTACTATGTGGTGACTCACAGTTTTTCTCATTTTGACTCACAACAACAAAATTTGGCTATCATTAAAGGGCACACTGCCCTCTAGTGTGTGGTAGAATGGTATTGCAGGTATCTACAATTCTATAACTAGTAAGCAGTAGTTCCATGTACTTACCTTGGGCTCTACATAATCATAGAAATTCAGGATAAACTCATAGACTTGTTCACCACCTGCACCAATACCAATACCTGTCAATCAAATATAATGACAATTAACTTGACACCAAACACTCCTTAAAATGGTGCATATAGACTTTACAGTGTCTTAAAATTGAGTATGTGATGGTCTCAGCTGAACACTAAGTAACAGTAAGCACACATGTCAAATATATCTCACAAGCAGTACTGAAGTACCGTTTGTATCTAGATGATAAGTAACCAATATTGTTCTATTGGTTCGCTACTAGTATGTGATAGTACATAAACTAAATGTAACTCTACACAGTCCCTTCCTTTGAATCCTTAGCTTGTACTTAATTGGTTAACTAGTAGAGAGTGATAGTACATAAAATAAGCATAGTTCTACACAGTCCATTCCCTGGCTTTTACTTTAATGGAACAATGGATCTGACTGCATTAAGTTTCTTGTAGTTTTCTTCCTTGAAGGAATGTCATGCACTACTCTGGGTAGGGAAGCTGTCAACATCTGTATGTTGGATTTGTTGAGTGACAGTCAAGAAAATATCATGGTAAACTGGCTTTTCCATTGCAGCCAACTGATAAATTGTGTCAGTGACAAAACTACATTATGTGCAAGCAAGTACAAGCTTAGTCCAGCAGCTGCTACACCCTTGGGTAATTCTGCTTACTTTAAAAGCTACCATATAGTCAATCAAGGGCTTGCCCAAGAGGTAATGTACTGCATACTAGAGGTACTGTCACCCTTCAGCTTCTGTTTGGCAACATTCTGAGGTCAGATCCAAGATTTTACTACAAGATCTAGTACAAGCTAGGAATGATATGAGAGACATCTACCATTAAGGAAATAAATGAATATTTGGCCCTGGTTTGGTGATTTGTAATTACTTCTTTCAAACTACAAGAATAACTCTAACACCTTCCTCTATGGTACTATGAGTATGATAATTTGTTATTACAGTAGTATTTATTTTTTTCTGACTTGTATACTAGTATGCTGTCCATCACATAAAAAACACTATTATATTTTGACAGACATCAGGTCAAACAGAAAATGTACTTTCTGCTACATGAAATGATAAAGAACATCATATACTGTGGGAAAGTTTAGTTACCATAGCAATGAAATGGTAGATACCTACCTTTAAAATGAAGAACCTTGTCCTGTATATCAACGTTGGCATTCTGTGCAAAAAATAACAATATTAATTATTATGATGATTGAATTTTAAGAGTACAGTATTACCTATAAAACCAACCTTACAGTAAATTTGTATGTACATATGCTTCAACTGGGTACTATGAGATCACATATACTTAAAGGGTAACACCACTCCAGGAAATAGTGGTATTTTCATGAACTTTGGGTTCCGGAGAATCATTTCATGATTTCACATCACATGAATTTCATGTGATTGCCAAGAAACACCAAACAAAAACTCTATATCATCTTCATTGTCCTCATTGTCTTCTAGTGCTTCCTCATGGAACTAAGCACACATACATGTACTAGTTGAACAATGAATAATCATGACTAGGCACCATCAGTATGGTGTTTATGTTTTAGTTTATGGTCACAAAGTAAACTTTGAATGTTTGATGAACAAAACATGATACCCTAAACAGCTATGAAGCTTGGGTTTTAGTTACATTTGGTGTCTATGAATTAGTTACGACAGTGTGAACCATTCCTAACTAAATGGAGCCATCATTATTTAAAGCATGGGCATCAGTTCAGAGAATATTAGGGAGGGTCACTTAAAAATTACATATACACAGGGTGGTACTGGAAAAATGAGGAAAGGCAAGGGTGACACAAAAATACAATCCCTGAGCTGCTTCAATATACATGATGTATTTCATTATCAATTAATCAGAGGATCTACATTCAATACCAAAAATGATGTTGTTATTCAGTATAAGCACAGAAATCTCTGTTGGGTTCCAAGCAGTACGGTTTTTATTAATAAAAGCCAACAGTCAGAAAAAAATTGCAGAACTGTAATGTATTATCATCAGCAGGTTCAATATTACTACAGACACATTCTCCAAAATTCTCAAAAATTTAGAAGTGGAAATGTTTTGATATTTGTTGCAAATATACTCATTAAATTGGTTAAGTTTTGAAAACAAATTTTGATTTATTCTAAGATTTCACCAAACAGCATCAAAATTGGTTCATTCAAAACTTTCAAACTGGCTTCGCGCTTGTCAGAGATGTGGGAAAAACCTCTTCTCATACTCGCCCCCAGCTTTGCCATATGGGTCCAGTATATGGCTATGCCTAGTCTAGCTACTAGACCCTAACCGCAGTCGCATAGTGTAGCGCCGAAGGCTCTGTTCAGGGTTCACAAGAGAGGTAGTGTCATCCTCGGTTTTTGTTCAGCAACATTTTGAGTGAAGATCCAATGTCTTGTTACTACTAGACTAGGCTATGCTGTCCTCTCCACCTATATACTTAATTCTCCTGATGAAAAAATCTAGTGACATGCCTGCAAAATTAATACAAATGGTACAATATATGCTATATAAAAGCAAATTTAAAAGAGAGGAGGGGGGTACTCTAATTTTTCATCGTTCTTTGTCGATTCCTCTGATTTCCCAAGGCAATAAATAATGACAGTTCCCTAGGGCCCAGGAATAAAGACAGTGGTGCATTTATAGTAATTTATAATTACGTGTACTCCAACTTAGTACTTTGGGATGAAAGGCCATGATAACTACTAAGGTCTACCGTCTAGATTGTCTCAGTCTCAGACCACTAAAATCTTTTTAGGTCTGAGATTATGTAGATAGCGAGAACGTGACTATTCGTGACTAGTCCTACTTGCATACGGAGTAAGTCGTCTCTTCCTTTTCCTTCCTTTCTTTTTTCTCCTTTTCTTCGTTCTTCTTTTATGTGTTGAGGGTCATGTCAGTAATGTAGACCCGCAAGCTGGACTAATATGGGACTAATAATATATGGGTCGTGACACGATATGACGCTGACGACCTGAGGAGCCGCTAACTTTACAGTCAGTGGCTTACTGTAATCATGCTGTAATGAACAGATCGTTGCATACAGACGCTACTGCAAGCACATGTCTGTAAACTTAGTACGATAACTTCTACTCACCTGCACGTCTTTCAGGTCAACTTTTAGAGAAATGCTATCATTTCTTTGTGCCCAAAGTACAATCGGACTTGGATGTTCTGCCATGATGGAACACGCCACCTAGTGGCGAAGTGAAGAGTTCGAAGCTTATCGAAGCATGTCAAGTGTGATGGAGAGATTACAAACTGACAATGGACCATCCTGATCACAGCACTCGTTATATCATAATTCGTGATATTTTCGTGCACCCTCATCTGTCATAACTCGTACATCACAATATATCTCTATACGTATGTTTTGTCACAGAACTATGTCTGTACAAATATGAAAATAATAATTAAACATATATTTCTTTGTTTATATATTCATATTATTGTATTGTCTGTGCCTGAGTACATAGCTTTGCTTGCAGAGTATATATGTAATATAAATTATAGGTATATATAATGACCACTCAGTATATGTTCACTCTAAATCGAACCTTGACCATTCACCATCAAGCATCTCCCTGCAGCAATAAGCAAGCTAGAGACTATCTGACATTTCCTTTGATGAAAGTGTTTTCAAATCTGCAACCCCTGCCTATACAGAAGCACTCAAAATAAATGTATGTATGTATGTATGTATGTATGTATGTATGTATGTGTGTGTGTGTGTGTGTGTGTGTGTGTGTGTGTGTGTGTGTGTGTACATATGCGCACATATGCTTTCAATCAGACTCAAACAACTTCAAACACTCAGACTTGTGCAACATTACTAGATAGTACCGTGGTAGTGAAGTGCACCATTTAATGATAAAAATTGGTGTGATAAAGTGACAATTAATACCTTGATTACCATTACAATGTAAGTTTGAATCTGTTTGTAACAAGACATTCAAATATATAATAGTTATAACCATCTGGTTATAAAATGGATGATAAAGTTTCACAATACTTGTACATCTATAGGTGTCTTTAAATCTGTGGTACAAAAACAAATAAATATGTGCACCTGACATTGACAGTAGTCATAGTTACTGTCAATCTAATTAAAATCCGATGTGGTGAAAGTGTCTAAATGCTTTATTTACCTCTATTTCCATCGTTTGTGTCGTTTGTTTTCGTACCGAGTGAAACGATGGAAATAGAGGTAAACAAAGTATTTAGACGCTTTCACCATATCAGATTTTAATCAGATTGAGTTACAGTACAAGAAAACCTTTTTTTTTAAAGTACATTTTAATTTACAACAGCTGATTTCACATTCAGCTTTGTAGTTTCTATTTGATTACATAAACACTTTTTGAAGGAGTTTCATTACATACATGTCAGCCTCCAAGTCACTGTGCTTTCAAATTCTGTTGCGGCCTGCAAGTCACTGTACTTTCAAATTCTGCTACAGTCTACATCTTTAGTCCTTGTATATCTCTATTTTTGGCAATAACAATTTAAGGGTAGAGTAGTTTGGCTACACATCAGCCTCCAAGTCACTGTGGTTTCTTATTAAGCCTGTGTCTTTCACCTTTGTATGTCTCTATTTTATCAATAACACTTTTTAAGGTAGTCTTGACTACACATCAGCCTCCAAGTCACTGTGGTTTCTTATTAAGCCTGTGTCTTTCACCTTTGTATGTCTCTATTTTATCAATAACACTTTCTAAGGTAGTCTTGACTACACATCAGCCTCCAAGTCACTGTGGTTTCTTATTAAGCCTGTGTCTTTCACCTTTGTATGTCTCTATTTTATCAATAACACTTTCTACGGTAGTCTTGACTACACATCAGCCTCCAAGTCACTGTGGTTTCTTATTAAGCCTGTGTCTTTCACCTTTGTATGTCTCTATTTTATCAATAACACTTTCTAAGGTAGTCTTGACTACATATTAGCCTCCAAGTCACTGTGGTTTCTTATTAAGCCTGTGTCTTTCACCTTTGTATGTCTCTATTTTATCAATAACACTTTCTAAGGTAGTCTTGACTACATATTAGCCTCCAAGTCACTGTGGTTTCTTATTAAGCCTGTGTCTTTCACCTTTGTATGTCTCTATTTTATCAATAACACTTTCTAAGGTAGTCTTGACTACACATCAGCCTCCAAGTCACTGTGGTTTCTTATTAAGCCTGTGTCTTTCACCTTTGTATGTCTCTATTTTATCAATAACACTTTCTAAGGTAGTCTTGACTACACATCAACCTCCAAGTCACTGTGGTTTCTTGTTCAGTCTATGTCTATGGCCTTTGTATCACAGTCTTTATTTTATCAATAACACTTTCTAAGATAGTCTTTATTTATTTATTTTTTTTAATTAGATGTATACCCTCAGTTTTACATTGGTGTTTTTGTCTGTACGTGTGTCTTGTCTTTTATTACATTTGGTGTTTGCCTGGTGCCAAGATGAATTTCCATGTTTTTATGGACAATAAAGCTTATATCTAATCTAATCTAATCTAATCTAGTCTAATCTAATCTAGTCTTGACTATACATATCAGCCTCCGGGTCACTGTGATTTCTTGTTCAGTCTATAGTCTATGTCTATGGCCTTTGTATGTCTCTCTCCATGCTAACATGGTTTCAAGTAACACTTTACGGGGTAGTTTCATTATATAATGTCAGCCTCTAAGTCACCATTAAAATTATATATGATAAGGTAATAGCTTTTAGAAATACTGTTTCAGTACAGACTCCATGCACAAAAAAAACACTGAAATAATTTCATAAAAGTTCATATATCAAAATGAGCTGTTTGTTAACAACCTGGAAGCCATGGAGATAATTTATATAACAACACTGTATTTCAAGGAAGTGGTCCAGATCAATATATATATGTCTGGGCGAGTTAAACAAGTGCAATTATGTGACCATTGTATGCTGCAATTCAGATTTGCAGAGGTTTACATTTTTGTGTAGAGAATGTGTCAATTTTGAATCATGATTTTTTTTGCACCAAGAACTCCACAAGATCCATTTAAATGCCCACTACAACTGCCATCAGAATTAAGCTGGTTGACCCTGGTGGTAATTTTGGAAGTAGAGACTACAAGGTACAAGGTACAAGATACTACACAACATCAGAATTAAGCTGGGTTCTATTTCCTACATACTTGCACCAAATGGGAAAAATTGTCTTTCAGATAAAAATGTTTAGTGCTAAAATACATTAAATATGTTCCAACAGTAGAGTACTTTCTTGTTAATGAAAAGAAAGCAGTAATCAAAATTTCATGATTCATCTACATGTAGCTGGTAAAATCAACTCCTTTGCCAATAATATATTTTTGAGAAACTCTAATACTAGTACATATTACTCTAAGCCATCTAATATCTCTGTACTTGCACTGTCATGGTTGGTATATATACCAAATTATATGACATTTGAAGCTAGCATTCTATAGATATTCCATAATTACCAAATCTCATTAATTACCAAATTTAATTAATTATGTAAATTACTCATGAAAAATAAATACTATGCCAACAGGCTTTACAGGACATGTGTGTGTATTATGGTTGATGTATGTACCAAATGCTGTGGAATTTGAAGTGTGCATTCTTAAGATATACCATAATTACTGCAAATCATGCAAATTATTCATTAAAACCATAAGCTAGATCAACAAACTATATACGACATATGCATTTTGTTATGGTTAACACATATATACCTAATAATGTTGAATTTGAAGTGTGCCTTACTAAAAACCATCAATTATTCAAAAGACTAAATATTGCTGATGAGACTTCCAGCTTACATGATAACATTATTTATATTGTGTTTTGAGATTGTGTTTGGTCCATTGAACCAAAGTTATAATAGGTGTACTTTGGAGCAAAATCCGACTGTCCAAATAAATAGTCATTATCTTCATCATCTTTGATAGATTTCTCACCAGAGTACAGTGCAGCATAGGATGGGGGAGGTGCTGAAATTAGAAAAACAAATACAAATCGTAAATCTTGCAAGTTGATGAAGAAGTGAACAAGTTCGATGTTTAATAGCTAACGGGTAATTATAATTAATTATACAAATGATGGCAACGTTTTCATTAAACATGGATCTAACCATATCTGTATAAAAATATGTATGCTAAATTTCATTTTCGTTTCAGCAAGTGTTTTGGTACATACATGTATAACAATAAGACTGACAGACAAGCCTATTATGGGTTGTAAAAGGCTTGACTTTGACCCAAAAGGTCAAGGTCAACAGCAAATATGATGATGGTAGCAGAAACTCCTGAGTCCTGATGTGTTACAGTATCTGATCTCTTGTACAAATAGTAGAATGTTATAACAGAATTTAATAAAAATTTGACAAAGTTCCAAAAGTAAAGAATAAGCATACCAACTACAGTATTGTCATCTTTAATTGTGCATAGTTAGTGTGAAATTTGTTTGTGATATGTCTGTACACTGGTGTACGCATGGTATCCATTCACATAACATGTTGGAGCCTGTGAACTGAGAGATTCTCAGGGTAGCTTACAGGCCGATTCAAGTGGGTCTTCAGAGGGAAAGAGCATGCCAAATACACTGAGTACATCTTTATTGTCTGGGTGCTTGGGAGGAACTAACTATACCACAGGGGTCAGCGAGCATGTAATTGATTGATCAAACAATTAGTCGATCTATTTGTTTATTTATTTATTATTTGCTTGAATGATTGATTGATTGAATGATCACTTTTTGTGGTGGAATATAACTTATTTTGTGTGTGATATTGATCAATTGACTCATTGAGTTTTGTGGTGATAAAAAAATTTTTTTTTCTTTCCCTGGCTACTTTTCTGATTTTCAGCTGTTTTCATTAAACATTCTCCCCTTATGTAAATTAAAACACCCCATAGCTTATAATTGGTGAGAGATCACTTACATTAACAGTTTGCTTTATCTCTCATCTTCTGGGAGATTATCACACTGGACAAACAGTCAATCATGCATATACTAGTTTATGCATGATCGACTGTTTGTCCAGTGTGATAATCTCCCAGAAGATTAGACATAAAACAAATTCTAGCGGTAACTGATCTCTCCCAAATTATAAGATTAGAGGTGTTTTAATTTTAAAAGAAGAGAATGGACAAGGAGTCTTTATTTAGTCAATAAAGAGAGAATTACATACAGCCTCAGACTTTTAGTGGCGTGAGATACAGCTGAGAGCAAAGTAGCCAGGGAAAGAAAAAAATAGTTTTAAAACTTAATGAGTGAATTGATCAATATCAGATTACTGTAATAGTTTGTTTTTCGGTCTACCTGTATATAACTTGAACAAACTTCAACATATTCAAAGCTCTGCTGCTTGATTGGTGACAAGATGGAGGATTGGTCGTCAACTGATGTGAATCCAGTGCTGAAGGATTTACATTGGCTGCCAGTCGAACAACGAGTTCGTTATAAAATTCTTTGTATTAACTATTATCTTCAAAATTATCCCTCAAGGAGAAGTAGCGCCGAACTACTTGTCTGAATTTATCAGTATCAATCATCCATTACATGATACGAGAAAGAGTGTTGGAATCAGGCTGAATGCTTTCTCTATTAAAGTTCATGGAAAACAACCTTCTAAAACGTATGGTGACAGGGCTTTCAGTGTGTATGCTCCTAAACTGTGGAATAGTTTACCGCTTGAGCTTCGACTACTTGAGAAATTTGCTCCTTTCAAGAAGAGTCTTAGAATGTATATTTTCCAACAATGCTATTGCTGATGTTTTTAAATTGATTGCTAATTTTTATGTGACCGTTTTTTTTTTTTGTTTTTTTTTGTTTTTAGAGACGCTTTTTAAATATTCATTGTGTTCTTATGCTAAATTGTTGCTGTTGTTCTTTTGCTAGTCTTTCTCATTTTGTAATGTTCAGACCGCTGAGACATGTTTGTGTAGTGGTCTTTAAACAATAAATCATTATTATTATCACACAGAAAATAAGTTACATTGTACCACAAAAATTGATCATTCAATCGATCAATCATTTAAGCAAATAATAAATTAATCAATAAATCAATCGATCAATCAATTACATGCTCGCTGACCCCTGTGACTATACATGTGACAACACCCACCTAGAAATATTACAGTATTTACATATAATTATACATAGATTATAGATTCATGGTTTACCCATATGTGCTCCACATGATCCAACATCTCACATCATCACATTTATTACTCTGGAGCCTTTGATTTACTAAGATAGACACAAACTGAAATTATTGTCACAATATGTTGATACAACAATGATAAGCTATTGAATGGACATTAGTTATAGTCTCAGTAGGGAGGCATTGCAGAGTTTTACTGGAAGTGAGTTTACTTTTTATATTTACATTATCTTAATCAGAGGATGATTATAATCACACAACAGAGGAACCACTATCACCCACTTGTTTAATCTATCACATTGAAGATCAATAGATTTAGTTTGTGCCTATCTAAGTAAACGACCAGCTCGATTATACAGAGTTGTAACTTCTCTAATTTGAACAAAATCAATCATGTATTGAGGCCATGAGATACTTACGTAGGTTTGCGCCACTATCGGGTGGAGGTAGTGGAGGTGCTGTTGGATCTGGAAATGGTTGTAGTGGTATAGTAAAGTTACTATACACCTGCTGCAATGGTATGGTACCAATTGTGACTGGTATACTGACATCTAAATCAAATGGTGTGTTGGAAATGTCGGCTTCAAACTGAAAATTGAAGCAAATTATAAAATGTAGTTTTACAGCAATTAAATATAAAGATTCACTGAATGCGCTTCAGAGATCAATTTAACTGAAAATCAAAGTTCTCCAAATCTCTCTAAACTTTACCATATGAAAGCTTATTTATAGTACTTTTGAAATATGACAAATTAAATTTTGGGGTTCACATTTTATTTTCTAGGACAGTTTCTGATTTTCTCATAGAGTGAACACAGTATTTGATTGCCATATTGGATTTGGCAGCTATATTAGATTCTGAAATGACTTAATTTTGATATCATTTTAGCCTCTATTAAAAACCTTTGTATCCCCAGGTAACCTCATTTTTCCCATGATTTGAGCTGAGAATGACTTTCAGTTTTCTTGGACAAAATAACAGAAAATTTTTAATAACAGCTTATTTTCACACTCATAATGGCAAGAGAGTATGATAAATAGATTTCTATCAGTTACACAACAAACAAAAGAAGTAAAAAAAGAGTCAGGATATTGGGTTATATGCACCATCTTATCATTATCAATAGGCAAGTTCAGGATACAAATCATTTTTGTTCCATTGGCTTGACTGCCCATGGCACTGATGTGTAACTGCGCTAACTCTCTCATAGTAGATGAGAGCTAAAACAATTGCTTATCCAGTGTGTTGGACAGTCTAGGTGGAACACAAATGGTTTTTATCCTGAACTCACTCAATGACAAGTGTGTTACAACTATACAGCCCATTTCACGTTACCATTCATTGCCTCTGTCAGATACACCGGTGCACCATGCACAAACCAATGAGAAACTGCACATTCTACACGTATGTTTTAAGATAGCAAGGTCTTAAATTTCTTGCTACATTTTGTCTAAATTAAACAAATCATTTACATGTATTGCAAATAGACACAGACACATGGACACCAATGTTTTAATGTTTGCATTTGATGTCTGCATCTCAGGTCTACATGGTGGCACATTCGTTCATTTATCAGTAGTTTATATGTGATTGTATCATAAGAGTCTATAAATGGTACATTGAAATGGGCTGTATAAAATCATGAATACATACTTTCACACAGTATTCAATATCAATGAACTCAAATCCCTCTAGACCACTGGCTGGTATTGGTGGTATAGGTAATGGTTGCCCACGCCAGCTGATTTTATCATTTGGACCACAACCCATGCCCTTTATAATTGACACTTTCTCTTTAGTTGTACGTGTATGTCTCCACCCATGTCCATGCCTGAACGCTGTAAATTTACATTTCTGTGAAAGATAAATAAAATGCAGGGTAAGTTATATTTGAAGTGTTTTTCTTTAATATAAAGATTATCATTATTACTGTATTCACATATTTCTAACAAGTGTTCTAATGCACATCAATAACATCTTTCAGAGTTTACCAACTTTATAATTCAAAATCTCACTGTTCACAAATGAAGCCCAAAGAAACAAGTCTTTGATCATTGGTACAGAGGGTCAAGGTCAAAGTCAAAGGTCAAGGTATGAAAAGACAGCTTCCATCTGATTATATGGGGAAGACACTTGAATGGAATCTCTATGTATTACAGTTTATGAGTTGTGGAATAAAGAATGATTTTTCACTAAAAATATGGCTGCCATTCAGTAAAAGTGATATCAGTACCAAAATGCTTGTGTACAGTTCTTTTCTTCAACATTACTTGTAAACAAGATTTAAAAGGAATTGGCCATATGTAAATACTACAATGTGTCTGTGATAGGCAGGAATTGGGTTGATTTTGATAATTGACCCTCAAGATGAAGGTCAAAGGTTAAGGTCTAAAAAGATAACTTGCATCTGATAATAGTGGATAGACACTTCAATGGAGTGTCTGTTTATTACAGTTTTTGTGTTATGCAATAAATATTGATTTTTTACTACGGCCGCCATTCAGTCAAATTTGCATATATCAAAAAACAAAGTGACATGCAAAGGTCCCGTATGATATATAACCTTTGTGCCAGATTTGAAAGAAATCAGATATTACATGTCTAAGAAGTGACATATTACGAACAGTCGACATATGTGCAATGTGCAGACAGACAGACGGAGCCTGTCGTAACAGCCCCGGATTCAAGGGCTAATAACATTAGATGAAAGTTTAAATCCATACTTTTACCATATTTCCAGTTAATATTTTCTTATGGGCTTCATGCACATACATTGAGATTTGCAATAGGTGTATGTTTTATTATACCTCGGTGCACATTTGAAGGGGTTTTGAAACAAATGATGGATCTACGTCTTTATATTTTCTGTGACATGTGAAACTTTAAAACTAGACAGAAATTGGTAGCAATTGCAGCATACGCTTTATGTGAAGTACATGACACTTTGGATAGTTAGATTGCTTTACAGATCAGTATCTGTTTACACAGATATGAACACAAAAATGAACACACAGACACAGACACAGACACAGACACAGACACAGACACAGACACAGACACAGACACAGACACAGAAGACACTGAACCCCAGTTTAGTTATTGTGCTTAAGGTAGATTCACATCAATGAGAAATATTAGCCTAGGATGGTCATTACCTGCACAAGTGCTGCTTCAGAATCATTAATATCCCGTGAGCTCACATTGTCAACATCCATACCAACTGATATGATTTCACCAGACACATAACCTTTACGATCAGTCGTTGCTGTCATGGTGATTGGCCCAGTAGCACAACACAAACAACACACTGTCTTCTGGTCTTCATCTTGCTGTGCAAACTGGAGGATCAGATAAGGTCAAGTTATTAACTTTTACTTCTCTTGAGGAAGGAATTTAATGAGTGAGTGAGTGAGTGAGTGAGTGAGTGAGTGAATGAGGGATTAAAAAAAACAACCATTAATAAAGTGTCATGATTGCATTGATGGCAAATTGATGAAAGTTATTTAATACTAATAAAACACATATGAAATATAAATTTCAGTGCAGAGAATTAACGAGAATAGGAATTATCTTTCCATGATTGAAAATGGAAAATTTTATCACCAATTAATTGTTTGGGAAAGTGTTGGCAAGGATGATGCCATTTAGTCACAAATGATTTTAAAAAGTCTGTAGCATGATATATAATAACAATACACATAGCTGGTGCTTTCAAAATACTTTGAAAAATACCAGTAACTAAATCATATACAATATTCTGCAACAATTCTATAAATGTGCAATGTTAGATATCCCACTATACACTTCATGAGGTAAAACGTACAATTTGAAAAACCTTGATGCATTCAATTTGGCAATTTTAACTTTTGATGACATTATATTGTCTTGTAATATTGTGTGCGTTTTACCTTTATGAATAATCATACTCATGAATCAATTAATTTCACAACATACTGGAGATAATGAGAATGAATTCCCCAATCTTGAATATAAAATATCATGATGACAATGACCATATGTGGAAACAATTGACAATACCAGTTATTTCCTAGACTGATCAGGAATGTCAGCTCTCATAAATGGTATGTAAAGAACTTGTGCATGTTAGAGATATGGCTGCAGTGCAGACACACAGATAGATGGATAGCCAATAATGGAAGCCTTTTCTGGCATAGTCTATCTGGGCAGTATATAGGATTAATAGAAGGATCATCCCTCACTATAATAGGACATCATTGTTACTTATATGTAACTACTGTGAACACTAATTTTATATGAATATGTGCTAACAATGTTTATACTGCATGCTGGAAACTTCGAGGGAAATGTAAGTTTGGACACAGTTTCTTATTTGTCTGTGGTTTGGATGACTAAATAATTTGGATAATCAGTGCTTTTACAGTACGTAGTGTCTATTTTTCCCTTACACTGACATGTCCATCAAAATAAAGTGTGTCTGACACATCCTAAAATGCCATTCTGCCAAATTTTTGCAAAATAAAAATGTTCAATGCAGTAAAGCTTGAAATCTGATTTACCATTGAATCTGGATATCTGTTCAAATCCACAGGAATTCCTGTCACAGTGAATGCTCTTTTGGTGTTATGGTCAAACTTCCAGGGCCTATCAATGTTAGATTTGACAGTGTAACGCACATAGCCATAGGCTGTTCCCTCAAATGAATAGGGAAGTCCAGATGTAGGAAGTTGAAAACGGAATGGGAATTGATGTGTTCCAGCATGGAGGGTTGGATTATCACCACTCTCACCTTTTTCTGTAAAAAGATGAATTGACAATGTAATACACAGGTTCGTTAGTTTTGCATTGTAATGTTCAAATGTCCACTACTATAATGCCACAGATACGCCATGTTTAAATAACACTGGCAACTCCATGTTGCATGAATTTATTGGCTGTGCACAAAAACACAGACTTGTGGATCCAATCATAGAATACTCCTCAAATCTAAAACACATATATAATTATATATTTATATGATATGTATAAAACTGATGGGGTGTCTCCACTGTGGAAGGTAATGAAAATATTAATAATGTAAAACTCAGTAATATAACATTTCTGGCATAACACACACACACACACACACACACACACACACACACACACACACACACACACACACACACACACACACACACACACACACACACACACATAAACATGGGACACACATACATACATACATACATACATACATACATGCATGCATGCACGCACGCACGAACACACACACACACACACACACACACACACATACATACATACATACATACATACATACATACATACATACATACATACATACATACATACATACATACATACATACACACACCATCACCAACTGGCAAAAAAGTCAATGCATTTGGAGGTCACTTTATTAAATCATAGTTATCACAGTCTCAAATTTCTACATCCTTGTAATGAAATAATTTATTTCAAACTCTTACTAGATAATAACTTTCTAAACACTGTAATTAGTAACTGGAAAACAAACAACAGTCCAGTGAAAAAAAAAACCAGCAAATATAATTACACAGACACAACCTACCATACTTTCTGTCCATGCGAAAAAAACAACTATTGTTTCATCAACTCTGTTTCATTTTACCAGCTTACCTTTCCCCCATACGGTTACAGTCTCATCAAAAAATACACTTTCTGCGGAATAGTGGACAGTTTTTCTGTTGTCACCACTACCTTCAGATTCAGTCCAGTGTACCCTCCCCATACCACGAAATCTAACACGCACTCCTGATAAAAAACAACAACACTATACATACATTATGTTATATTTTTTATCTGTTTATGTGGTTTAATTATTACAAAGACAATTAACTCGCATTGAAAATTGGGGGTTACCAATATATGTACCCATATTTCTTTCATTTCAAAACTCTCTGGGTAAGTTACAGAACTTACTATGGTCATTGTCATAATTGCTATGATGATTAAAATTTTATTCAGTTTAAGATATACATTTTCATCTTGATAATACAATGTACTATATCCCACCATACATTTCTAATGTAATAACACCACCCTCTAAGGATGGCACATCCAAGATTTTGAGCAGTTGACAACAATAGACAATTGTCAGCAAGTAAATACGTGGAGATCATTATTCAAAACCAATGTCAAAACCACAATCAACTTCTTCTTTTTTTAACTTATTCACTACATTTAAACAATGAATATCTGATATATGTTTGCTGGCACTAAAAACTGAAGCAGGGTTACCTGATCCCTGTCCTATTTATGATGCCCATTACAAGCTAATAACTACATAGGTAGCTAAGAATGACAACTTAGCAGGGTTATCTGATCTGTCCTATTTATGATGCCCATTACAAGCTAATAACTACATAGGTAGCTAAGTATGACAACTTAGCAGGGTTATCTGATCTGTCCTATTTATGATGCCCATTACAAGCTAATAACTACATAGGTAGCTAAGAATGACAACTTAGTGTGAACTCAAATATCAGTAAGTACCCACACACACAAACTACACTTGATGGCTGAATGGCTTATAGGGTGATTGGCTTGGGATTTGCAGGTTGCAGGTTTGAGCCCTGTCGAACCATTTGTTTCTGAATGTGATTACTATATGTGTATGGCTATTAAAAGTCATTGGGTAAGATTTGGACCTAATTGTGTCCTAGTAAACCTAGCAAACCCAGAGTATAACTGGGACCCCGTAGGAAAGAGCTTGCAGTGTGAATTCTTTAATTCTATGCTTACAGAGATTGCAATGTATTGTATGCCCCCAGGGAGTTCAGGAAGTATTAGGGGTATTAAATGTGCAAGAATATAGATCCATGCTGATGCAAGGGATAATAATCAGAAAAGCGGTTTGAGTAGTTAATATATAAAAACTAACATTAGTTACATGTTATGACACATTAAAAGCTATAGCATATTCAACCTCACATTTGAACTTAAGTAGCTATACTGGTCAGGTTTATGGGACTTCCAGTATTTTTATCAAGTAATATCTAGCTCATTGAAATTGAGAATGACTTAATTGGCAGACAGTGCTATTATTATTGAAAGTGATAGGATAGTGTTTCAACATATATGATGATGAGGCCAGTATCACTGATCAGGACACAGTGTGTTGCTTGTTTGCTATATCTTTAAGTGCTCTGACCTAGATTTCACTATTTTCAATACGTTTGACATGTCTTATATGTGTATCTATCTATCTGCCCACATTTTTTGTTGTGACATAATAAGCAAATCTTTTAAAACAGCACAAATTTGCTCCTAAAACAGTAACTTTTTTCAAGATTACAAGTCTACCTATGTACATTTTTGTTACCCAAAAGTGACGGAAGTTCCAGGATCTTTGTACAATGTGTTGATGAAAACAAAAATTACAAAATTTGTGATCACCATGTTGATACTGTGTGTGCATGGCCTGTGAACCTTGTAAATTGCAACATATTTCTGCAACATACATAGTCTAGGTCAGCTGTCATATACAGTACATCCAATATTTGATAAGGTGTGTGTCTTTTGTTTAATCACCTAATGCTTGTGTTGTATTCCTGACAGTGCAGAGGAGGTAAGGGCACATATTAACCCATTGTGGTATGAAACATCTGTTGGTACATGTATATAATAAAATTACTGTACCATATGACTTTTGCTACAGAATACTATTTATGTATACATGTACATGTTGTAAATCCACATCACATTAATTGTACACTTTGTATTTTCATATGTGGCAGTCTAAAGTTATTGTATGTTGGTAGCTTTTATGAAGCCATGCAAAGTATTACTACAAAACAAAAGTTATAGGCAGACTCCACAATAGACTAAATCCATAATTTAATTGTTAATTGCATGTGGTAGTATGTGATAGCAGTAGATGTAATCAAGATAGTGCCAATGGCGTTGCAGCATAACGCTGATGATAGCAAAGTTGGTGTGAAATCACATTACTTTTCCTGTAAATGATTGTCATTTGATGCAACGATTAGACATCAACAACATAATTTGGTGGTCTTAACTGTGGGCGTTGTGTCTCAATATTGTGAAATGTTTTGTAATTTCATTCACCAACAAGAGGAAATTATACATCACTCACGATTATTTTCTGGAAACCATGTTTCAGAAAGAGTATATAAAATCAAGGATCTTGGCATTCTTATCACCAGGCACCTCTAACCGTTGTTATAATACACATATCTCGAATATTTGAAACAAGGTCTTGCATATGTTTGGTTTCCTAAAACGCACTTGTAAATCTTTCAAGTCTGTGTCTTGTATGAAATCCCTATATGTAATAGTACTGTTCAGTAGTCTGGAATCCTTGGAAAACTAAATGATTGATAAATTAGAAAGGGTGCAGAGGAAATTCATTAAATTTCTCTGTTTATGGTCTCCTTGTCCTCACTCGAAAGAATCATTCACTGAACTTTGTAAATCTTTTTGCATTCCAACACTTGACCAGACAAACGTATTTAGAAATTAGATGTCACGTTTTTGTACAATACAAGTCTTGTCATATGTCCTTCACTATGGTAAATTTAGTGTTTGTAAGTGTACATTTATTTTTCAGACATTCAGTGAAAATAAAGCAATACAATATGGTATACAATACAAGATTAATATAATACTGTGAGTATATTAAAATGCAGAAAAAAATACATCACCAAAATCATATGTACATTCGATCAGCTGGTGCCCCTGTAAAATGTCTTGTGACATTACTGCATATCAGGAAGTACTGACCCAATATCATGTATCAAGACAACAAGATCCAAACTGTAAAGTGTAAGTGCTAACATTGGAGGTAGGAAGGCCTCCATGGGCATGATGATGGTGCAGTGTAAGACAGTATTAGTTGTAAAACATATACTATATACCTCTGCACTGCAGGGAATCGGAGAGTTCGATCGCTACGTGTCCAGCAACAATATCGCCAATATTATACACTTCCCTGTTCCAGTCAAATACAATATCATAATTCTTCAATTTCCCCATGTTCGACCAAGGAATTGGTAAATATCATCAATGGGAATCCCGGATGTAGATGAGGTTCGTCTTTTATAGACGCATACACTTTTCATTCAGCAGTTTCAGCTTTCATCGTCTCGTCTGTGAACTTTAAGTGACCTAGATCATACCATTCCTCCAAAGGGTTAGCCGACTCAAAGGGCGGCTGATCTACACCATGCACCAGAGCAGATAATTAATAGAAAAGTAACACAATCATACAGACAGAAACATAAATTTGACCATAGACCCTAGTGTAGGTGCTATGATTTGACAGACGTGGAAAAGTCGGAAATGTAGATATCAATAACATTGACTTGTCGAGTACCAAAGTTTATGTTCGTTTTAAGCACACTATAATAACTGGAAACACGATTACCATGTTGTATTATAGTCATAATGGTCATTTAAAAAATACTGATCGTCTGAACGAAAGACTAATGACGCAAATGGTAATAAAACGGATAAAAATGAGATACAAATGTACTCCCCTAAAGGTCCTCGGCGTATGGTCTATCTTTTGTGCAACGATCACATGGGTGTCATGTGAGACCCTACGATCGAGAGCCCGATTGCATGGAGGGGCCTTCAGACGATACATACAAAACAAGTTGTACTAGGTAAATCTATGGGAGCTTGCATTTGGTTACCGGGGCGAGATCAATAGTTTCATGTAGGATTTTAAAAAAAAAAAAAAAAAAAAAAAAAAAAACCACCTAATTCTTTTACATTTTTTTCATTTTAATATTTTTTTTTTTTTTTTTTTTTTTTTTTTTTTGGGGGGGGGGGATTTTTGAACCCGGCATTTTAGTTCTCACAAAAATTATTTTACTTTTCATTCATTGACAATCTGTTTTGTACCTCTAAATGGAAAAATTTCTAAATGCCATCAAAGGCATTATTAAAATTCACATTCTACATTCTGTGTTTTACTGTGTTCATAAACATACATGATAATGTAATGAATTACTAGTAAATGAGTAGGCACTATGTCTCATGTCCAAATACTATATATGTTCAGACATGAGACAGCAACACCACCTACTCATTTAACTCATTATGTTTCAGTTAGGTAATATTTTCTTTATCTTTAATAATAATTTTCTGTATGCTTCAATTTTCTTTTATTTCACTTATTTCACTTGAGCTTCGAAATCTTTACTAAATCCTCTGGGAATTATTTGAGTAAACATAATTAAGTTTCCAAAATTCTGTACATTTCCCTCATAAAAAGATAAAGTTGTAAAAGAGACATTTGAATACATTTAGGACCAGTCATTTTCACCTGGCTAAGGTGAGATTGGGGTCAGTATGTTTGGTGGAGTCATTGAAGTTGGAGGGGGGGGGGGGGGCATCAATAGTAAGAGCCCTTGATTTGTGGGCAGGGGGGTTCCTGTGGAAAACAGGAGGACGTGATAACACCATTCCATTTATATCAATACTCCAATAGCATATAACTACTGCTGTCAGTGGTAAGAACAGAATGTCCTGCTAGAGAAAGCCATTTGACTATATGGTGGAGAGAGAAATAGTAGAAATGACCACATATATAGTTACTAGACTATACATATCATGTATATGCTACCTTGTTTAATCATAGACCTGGTGGAGGGTCTATGGTTAATGTATTACATGCAATGGCCACCATAATCAAGATCACTATGCATATACATGTAATCCCATTCAACACTTTGTATTCTCATCCCAATCAATTTTCAACAATATCCCTTGTGGGACGCACTGTGTTTAAGTGACCTGGTTAGAGCTCAATTTAAATACTAAAATAAATATAAAAAATGAAACATAGAATCAGATAATTTTAATTCAATAATTTGGCATCCTTATAGTCATCTACCCATCCTTGAAAGATCTCAAGCAAATATGCACCAATCCACCAAGTAGTTTGGGAATGTGTCCTTTCGCCATTTATTCCTTTTTATAATTGCTTGTCTTGAGTAAGTGTTTTGTCACTACTAATCTGTCACTCAGTGACAAGGTCTTATGCTATCCATACTTTCCACAGCAGAACAAAGAAAAATTTGGTGGAATAATATTTAATCATCTATAATTTCTAGGATGCTAACCAACACTGGAGTGTATTCCTACTAATTATTCATGCAACAAAATAATTATTTCAGACAACAATGAAAATTGTAAGAATAAAAAGATTTATTACACATGATTGCTGTTAAAGATAAACAACAATTAAAAAAGTAAATACCTTTTGAATTACACATAATTATAAATTTATATAAATTTTGGTGTTATCTATTCAATTTCTTTTATATTGAATATTTAAATTCTGTAGTAAGTTGTGAATGGGGTGTATCCTACATGGTTTCTGTACTAAGTTGTCAATGGGGTGTATCCTACATGGTTTCTGTACTAAGTTGTCAATGGGGTGTATCCTACATGGTTTCTGTACTAAGTTGTGAATGGGGTGTATCCTACATGGTTTCTGTAGTAAGTTGTGAATGGGGTGTATCCTGCATGGTTTCTGTACTAAGTTGTCAATGGGGTGTATCCTACATGGTTTCTGTACTAAGTTGTGAATGGGGTGTATCCTATATGGTTTCTGTACTAAGTTGTGAATGGGGTGTATACTACATGGTTTCTGTACTAAGTTGTGAATGGGGTGTATACTACATGGTTTCTGTACTAAGTTGTGAATGGGGTGTATCCTACATGGTTTCTGTACTAAGTTGTGAATGGGGTGTATCCTACATGGTTTCTGTACTAAGTTGCCAATGGGGGGTATCCTACATGGTTTCTGTAGTAAGTTGTGAATGGGGTGTATCCTACATGGTTTCTGTACTAAGTTGTGAGTTGTGAATGGGGTGTATACTACATGGTTTCTGTACTAAGTTGTCAATGGGGTGTATCCTACATGGTTTCTGTACTAAGTTGTCAATGGGGTGTATCCTACATGGTTTCTGTACTAAGTTGCCAATGGGGGGTATCCTACATGGTTTCTGTAGTAAGTTGTGAATGGGGTGTATCCTACATGGTTTCTGTACTAAGTTGTGAGTTGTGAATGGGGTGTATCCTACATGGTTTCTGTACTAAGTTGTGAGTTGTGAATGGGGTGTATCCTACATGGTTTCTGTACTAAGTTGTGAATGGGGTGTATACTACATGGTTTCTGTACTAAGTTGTCAATGGGGTGTATCCTACATGGTTTCTGTACTAAGTTGTCAATGGGGTGTATCCTACATGGTTTCTGTACTAAGTTGCCAATGGGGGGTATCCTACATGGTTTCTGTACTAAGTTGTCAATGGGGTGTATCCTACATGGTTTCTGTACTAAGTTGTCAATGGGGTGTATCCTACATGGTTTCTGTACTAAGTTGTCAATGGGGTGTATCCTACATGGTTTCTGTACTAAGTTGTCAATGGGGTGTATCCTACATGGTTTCTGTACTAAGTTGCCAATGGGGGGTATCCTACATGGTTTCTGTAGTAAGTTGTGAATGGGGTGTATCCTACATGGTTTCTGTACTAAGTTGTGAGTTGTGAATGGGGTGTATCCTACATGGTTTCTGTACTAAGTTGCCAATGGGGGGTATCCTACATGGTTTCTGTACTAAGTTGTGAATGGGGTGTATCCTACATGGTTTCTGTACTAAGTTGCCAATGGGGGGTATCCTACATGGTTTCTGTAGTAAGTTGTGAATGGGGTGTATCCTACATGGTTTCTGTACTAAGTTGTAAGTTTCCAGTAGCTTCTACTACGACAGCTATCCAAAAAAAAATGTTGCCATATTGTATGCCACTTAAAGTGATGTTTATTTTTACCTACAACTGTTTAATGCATGTATACATTACGTTGCTATGTCTGACAATATCAAATATACATAATAAACTATTACAGGAATAATGATACAAGTCATTGGGAATGTCAATTTTGAAATATGATTTGGAAATCATTCTGGTGCATTTGAAAGTGATATTTGATTTTTGTAAGAAGTTTATGTAGGTGTGTAGAAAACAAAAGTTTATCAAGTCTGTACATTGGGGGCACACCTCAAATAGTCAAACAGTAATATACAAGTAAGTCAAAACTGAAAACAGACTACAGGAAAAAATAAAGAGACCTAAAAAGACTGGCTGGCATTCTTTCTTGAGAGTGCCAATCATTCCTTATACAGAAGTACATGTAAACAAAATTCTGTTCACACATGAAACAATAACGATTTCTACTCCAATAAATATGCAGCATGACAATGCTTATGAACATGATCAATACTGTAGTGCTAAAACTATATTCTAAAAATAATTACATGTGTAAAACTCATTCAACAAATCAGTACTTCATAATTTGTTGAACATTGCTTGCATAGTGCACTATAACCATATCACTATTTATTCCTCTTCTTCCTTCATCCAATTCTCTGTGACATTGACAGATGTTATGTTGCTCCTCTGGGTGAAAAGACCACAAGTGTCCATTCTCACTAGGAAAAAAATTCTAAATACTACACTTTTGTGACAGGTGGTGTGGCAGGGTTTTGCTACCATCTCCATGTCAATATAGTTTGCTTTATGCAATCACTTGATCATGGCAGTCTTCCATCAAAGACTGTAGTGTACACATGTATTGATTATAAAAGTCATGTCTGTACTTAGGGTGTCCACTGTATACCATTCATGCATCAATCAAAAAGTCATGTCTGTATATTTAGGGTGTCCATTGTATACCATTCATGTATCTATCAAAAAGTCATGTCTGTATATTTAGGGTGTCCACTGTATACCATTCATGTATCAATCAAAAAGTCATGTCTGTACTTAGGGTGTCCATTGTATGCCATTCGTTTACCATTGATAAGACATTGGATTATCCATTCACAAGATACCACAGGAAGATCCAGGTTTTTAGCTTTGACTAATAGATCTTCTGGACAAGTTCTGTCTGTCACAATAACATCATAGTTTAGAGATTTCCCTGACAAAAAAATGAAGGCAAATGATTACTATTGAAGAAGATGAAGTATGCTTGATATCAAAGATAAATTGTTTACTTTAAAGGTGCAAGTTGGACAGGAGATTATTTCAAGTAGAAGGGGCACTTTCCAATTAAAATGCTTCAAACAATAGAATAATCCTGTCTCCTTCAAATAAACAACATCTTATGAATTTTGACCCGGCCAACATGTCAGAGAGAGATGTGTTCACTTTGTGAAAATTGAGATGAGCTTACAAAAAGAAGTAAAATTCAAAATGATGACAGAAGTCAAATCATTAAAGTTTTGCCACAGAAATTAAGAGATATTTTGTACTTAATATAGCCGAATTTGTAGAAACTAATTTGTTTCTAACCATGGGAAATCGGGTATTTCAATTTGCCAAAAATTATGTTTGTATCCCAGAACACCTCTCAGATAAAAGCTGGAAAATTGATTCTACCATTTGATTAGTCTTACTAAATATAAGAGCAATATCCTGTAAAGACTCGTAAAAGCTATTGTAAAAATGCAGAAATCTGGTTTTGTTGACTTTCACTGCACTCTTTCTGCCCCTGTGCAAAGATATAAGGAGTGACCTGAATATGACATCCCTCTATGGCAGATAGTTACTTTCTCCTTTCTCCCCTAATTTAATTTTGGACTTTGTTGCCTATGCTAGTATTGTGATGAAGTAGTAGTAAGTCTTACTTGGTTGCTTAGCGATGCTGAAATCTGCAGGTAATTTGGAAACCTTTTTGCATCTAGCTGCCATGAGTACTGATTCCCAGAACTGTTCAAAATCTTCATCATCAGGATTTCTAGACAACACCAGAACAGAGAGCCCAGCTAATGCAGTATGTGTTTGTTGTCTATGGGAAAAGAATATAGCAGGGTATGATTTTCAACTTATATTGCATCCCAACTTGCTGTTGATCAACACTGTCTCTGTAACTTTAGCCTGTCTTGTTGTTATTTATGTTCTTTGATTATTGTATGTCAATTTTTGACCTGAGTGACTGAAAGCAATTTTCCATATATACACTGTGGACAATAAAGTTATTTCTATTCTATTCTATTCTATCCTATTGGACCAGGAATCCACTGTACTTAAATATCCAGTATTCCTGAGTAAAATTGTGCTTAAAAATGGATAAAATAAACCTTTCTGCTCAGCTACATCATACTGACACCTAAAGAAGTGAAAGATGTTGGTAGGAATCCTACTATAGCAGTAGCTGAAATGAAGGTAGGACAAAAAGAATACAAATATATAGGTTATTGTCAAATTATCAATGTAAAGAAATAGCTCACATTTCTACAATTTTGTTGTCTTCAATGCTCTCTCCAGCAGGTAGCAGGTATGCTGTTACTTCTAGCAACTGGTTCTGCAGAAAAATTATTGTTGATTAATCATCATGTGAAATTCTGGACTGATATGTGTCGTATTGTGTCGTTTCATCTCGTCTTGTATAACTTATACTGAACATTGTTTCTACAAATCAAGAAATCAAGAAATGTCATCATCCTGTGATTGTTGTGTATATTTTTGAAGAAATACAAGGACACCAGATGTAAAATGTAATAAAGAATACTCCTTACCATTGCACTACAATTTTTGATCCACACATGGGATACACACTCAATCCCTGCTGCCAGACATTGGAAGTACTTCTTAGTCCTACAGTAAGTGTTGGCTAGTAAATAGACTCTCAACTGAGATTTCTGGAAATATGAATTTAATAATAAATTTCAATCGTTGACTAAGCAATGAGGAGTACATATCAGTGCATGAAACAAATCACACAAGTCAATGTCAAATTGACAAATAGACAGATAGACAGACTGGCACTGAGAGACATAGACACAGACACATACACACACATATGCATACATACACATACACATACACATACACATACACATACACATACACATACACATACACATACACATACACATACACATACACATACATGCAGATGAAATAACAAATTGACAAATACAAACAACTGAAACTGACAAATAAAAACCTGAATTAATAGACACAAAACACAGCTAAGACAGACACAGACAGACAGACAGACAGACAGACAGACAGACAAACAGACAGACAGACAGACAGACAGACAGACAGACAGACACAGACAGACAGACAGACAGACAGACAGACAGACAGAGTGAGTCAGATAGACAGACAGACAGACAGACAGACAGACAGACAGACAGACAGAGTGAGTGAGTCAGATAGACAGACAGACAGAGAGACAGGCAGGCAGGTAGGCAGGCAGGCAGGCAGGCAGGCAGGCAGACAGACAGACAGACAGACAGACAGACAGACAGACAGACAGACAGACAGACAGACAGACAGACAGACAGACAGACAGACAGACAGACAGACAGACAGAGACATGATTGAATTGAAAATGACATAGATACAAATAAAAAGCTGAATTGACAGACAGTTGCAAACAGAGGAGAAATATACTTACTGTAGCCTCATCAAAAGTTTTCAGAAATTTTCCCCCACCTGTCCTGATCAACTTTTTTATCATGTCTTTGTCAAATGGGGTTTCTGGAGATTCTGTAAAGGAATGAACAAATGTGATAATACCAATGATTGTTCTTGAAGATAAACTAGGTTTTCTTCCATCACGAATGACTTTAATGTTCAGAGCTTAAGATGACATGACAAGTGAACACAACATAATTTCACCTTCGGACTTGACCTCAGGAGGCCACATGACCTCAAATCCTATTTGTTGGCAAGGAGATTTTTTGTGCACCACTAAAATCCATGGTGAGAGTTCAACAGACCATATTGCTTAGCTGCTTCCCTCAGACTGACCTTACTCTGAAAATGGTTGCCTAGTGTGATGAATACTGCCAAAACTTTCAGGGACAATTTATACTCAAATGAAGGCCACAGATATTATGACAGAACCCAATGACAAGTGTGCCATACTCAGGGTATTTGCATGAGTGCTTACAGGATTCTATGCAGCCAGTTCTACACTCATGAAAGTGCAGCAGAAAACACTGCAGGCATGATTGCAAATACACTGAGTACCAAACTTGAACCATAGACAGTGGAGGTGAAGCCCCTTCACTGTCTAACATTGCTTGAACTCACACAGCATGGGATTTTGTTATTATTGCATATCCTAAACAGCAAATTTCAATAAAAATGACAGTGTGTGATTTTGTGTACAATGAATGATTGCATCCTCATTTGCATATCATTTGCATGCAGGTATGCAATAATGTTTCAGTATTACACTGCAGTGCAAATACCACTAGCAAGTACATGCACCAGTGCAAGTTATCACTGGTACATATATATCATTATGCATTAACAGATCTTGGTGACAGATTAGGCGTAAAAAAAAATGTGTGGTTCTGATTACATTCAATTTTAAAATATGTGGGGTAGGTAGATTTTTTATTTTATTATATATTTGTTTTCATGTGTGAGTGTCAAGTTCAGGTTTTCCATTATTTTCCAAATGGTCTCTTGCTTGTGTTTTTATTTCTTCCTATCAGATGTACAGCCATTACAGATTGGAACAATAGTTTTATATTGTCTTTTTAAGTTGACATCAATTTCTGCACCCACTATTTCTTGCGAGACTTCACAATTTTTGCGATTTTATTATTATTTTTCTCGAATACGTAAAAAAAGTTTAGGGGTCTGCGTGAAAAACTATGGGGGGTCAGGTAACCGGAACCAAATAACTTTTTTTATTTGGCCTCAGAAGCATTTTGTAAGATTACATTTTTTGAATTCACTTGATACTGAGAATACAATCGTGATAAATTTGGGTCATAGATAAGTAAGTTCTCATTCTGATCATCAATTTGCAATCTAGATAAAAATTGGGAACAAGAAAGCACTTGGTAGAATGCATACCTCTGCCATTTCTGAGAGTGCCATCAAAGGTTAAATGCACGAGAGCTGAAATCAGCTCTCCACAAAAATCTAATAACTTGTTTCTATCTTCTTGCAATCTTTTCAGAAATTTATCTCCTACATCCATCCACAATAATTTGAATATCTTCTAGACAAACAAACAGACAGACAAAATGGAATGAAAACATGCTCTGTTGCCAGAGGTAACTTAGGAGTGATTTCTATCTTTTGTTCAAATTTTGGCCCTTACCTTCTGTCACACTGTCATCTGTAGATTCTCCAAATGAACCAGGTGACTTTGGTGGTTTTCTTTTCTCTCCACAGGTGAGAAGGAATCCATACCCTTTAAACAGCGTTCTGTCTGTAGGCATCACATCATTCTCTTTCAAAACTGGTCCAACTCTCGCTGGTGATGAGAAAACATGGACATTTTCTTGAAGAGTTGAGGGATTCCTTGATGATCTTCTTAGCAGTCCTGTTGAAGATGCAGGAGAAGCCACTGAACCTAATGATGTGAAAGAGACAATGTTATCGGCACTGGGTTGCCTTGGTAACCTATGATGCGAAAGAGACGTAATTGGCTATGGGTTGCCATAGTAATATATTGATGAACGAAATATGGTTGCCAACCTAATGATGAATGATATAGACAACACTATTGGTTCTGGGTTGCTATGGTTAATAAACAACAAGAGGAGACAAGGAATGAATCTATTGATAAAATTTATGTAAATAAGTGAAATAGGATGAGTAGCATACCAATCAAATAAAACTTCCAACCTAGAATAGAAATATCAAATGTCTGAATAAGAACACAGTACTTGGCAATTTCTTCTCATAAGTGCAGACACAAAGCATATCAAGATAAGTACAATAAAGTGTAAATTCTCACATAATTTGATATTATTCAACACTAGTTTTCTTCCTTTAGTCAAGGAAAATATGAGTGACTTAAGGGGCCATGTCACTACAAGTTGCTAGAAGAGTAGTGATAAACTCTTAGGTCATGAGTATTTTCTGGCTACTATATCAGTTCTACTATGAGTTATCAAGTTTATTTTAAACAATTTTAATTCAATTTCTAATCAAACAAATATGTAATAAATCTCCCAAAAATTGACACAGGACTTTGATGAGGAAACAGCACCTGAAAGTTCAAAGATCATGAGAATAAATAAGCAATACATCTCAAGTTCTCAACCATACATACTTTTCTTCGGTGGTCTTCCCCTTTTCTTAGGAGATTCCGGTACACCACTACCATCTGTTTCATCCAATTTTCTTTTCAAATTTTCTTGGGGAACAGTATTTCCTTCAACTTTATCCTTTGAGTCATCTTTTCCTTCAGTTTTCCTGGACCAACCTGGAGTATTATATTTAGGATTTGTATTTCTATTTCTTTTACCCATCACTAAATTATCTGTCAAGAAATCAATATAGAATTACTGTATTTGGTGCGTGTGATAATTATATATAATCTCCCGGTATTTCGAACGAGTATGGCGTCATCGAGGACGAATGATTCCCCTAATGTCGGCCGTATCGGCTCGGAGGGATACAGACATTAGGGGAATCATGAGTCCGAGATGACGTCGTACGAGTGATTATTTATTTATTATATACATAGACCCACTATTTTTTTCTATTAGGATGACAATTTTAAACTAAAATATTCCGAAACTTACACTGAACGCGCATCAATTTTACGAAGTAATGGGGCTACAGCGCTCAGCTGTTCAGTCAGTTTTCAGAATGTAGACGCCACTGCGACAGCTGGTGTCGCTACTACTACTAACATATATGTTGAGATCAGTAAAATTACACTACAGACTTTCAGGTGGGGAACATTTTGCCAACGACGAGACGTTTGTCAGGAGCAGTGATTAATTCTTTGATAAAATATAGACACTTTCATCGGAAAAAATGAGGCATATCGAGAGACTGACTAACAAACGGATGCCTACTACACCGGTTAGGCATAGAACTCAGCTCAGAGTCATACACTAAAAACATCAACACTGGCAAGTTAAAATGTCGAAAACATTGTGAAATTTTCAAAAGTCGTTCAAAAAATTCTATCAATAGTTGAATTTCACGGACAACGATTTCACTGCATTGGGCAACTATCACAACTGGATGTTTTTACGATGTTGATGCCGGGTGTTGATGTTAGCATGTGTCTACGTACGGTAGTGGCTGTACGAAAGGCGATAGATTTTTCAAAAAGAGGTGTATTTGTTCACTGTTTAAACTGATGATGATGATGATGATGATGAAGGTCGATGTTCGGCAATCCATGAATAGCAAGGAAACCATATTTTCAAACAACAACATCGTAACTGTACAGGTTGATGATGTTTACAAATAATTCAAAGTAGTTCCGACTATATTACTATAGTGTGACGTCAAAGTATAGTAATATGAAATGTATGGATTTCATATTACTATACTTTGACGTCACACCCTGTGAATATGATGGTCTATGTATATAATAATAATCTTTACGGCCCAAATAAGGGTTTTGTGGACCAAGGTCGTATGGCAGAAGGGTCTGGCTTTAGGAGGGCCCCATAAGCCTGTGAAAGATATGCACATTCCACAAGGCGATAGCTTGATGCAGAAATTGTCTGTAGCAATGAAAAAAGGTTTTTGAAAATAGGTAAATACATTATCATTTGAGGGATTTTAGTATATCCAAGTGTACAAAACATCTTGTAATCAAATGTAAGTACAAACAAAATAGATGCCAATACACTTGGTGCAATGTTTCTGATAGTTACTACACTAAAGTGTGTGTGTGTCAAACCATACCTAGACTCACAGAGGCTGTGGCACGGCTTGGTGTTTTCACTTTGTTTTGATCAAGGAATACAGAGGCTTGGTCAGAGGTCAGTATCACATTCTTCCTAGAATATCTAGTAATGGAAATGAAACATGTATCTGAAAGATCATGTTAGGTCAAACTGGGTCATGTAAGGTCAAATTGGGTCATGTAAGGTCAAAGCAGGCTTAGTAATTGCAGAATCTGTACATTATCAAATTACACATTTTAGAACATCCCTCATCTACAAATCATGATTATTATCAGCTTTATTCACTATCAAAAAATCCTAAGGATGTGTAACATTGTCACAAATTTTAAGAAAATTTTGCATTCATTGTGTAACTAATAAATTATTCTTAAATTACATATATTAACCATAAAACAAACTTGTGAAATATGCAAACTATTCTTATCCTTCCTTGTCATAATGGCAGTTTCAGAGAATCATTGTCATCCATTCTCAAGAAATATCTAATTTTCCTATTTTCAATACATCTCACCTTTTAGAATCTCCTTCATCCTTCTCAACAACATACCCTTCATCATGTTCATTGTTACTATAGTAACCAATGATTCTACCTAAATAATGAGATGTATAGGAAAAATAAATACAATATAAGAAAACTGGATTATACAGCAAAGCCTTTAAGTTATATGCAATTTACTTAGTAAGTTATACATATTCAATATTTGCACAATGTGATTCAAATGTCAATGTTTTGTTATAACTGGAAATCCTGGACAAAAAAATCAGTTTTGAGTCTGGAAAAAAGTCTTTGACAAATACTACTGTCAAGTTCAAATACGGAAGGCATGTGGAAATTTCAAAACTGTCATAAAATAATCAAAGAAAGACAATTTGGGATTCACTTCCATGAAATGTTTCAACTCTGTAAGTGGAGTTTTCATTTAATAGTGACTGTAAACATTCATTGATTCTCGCAAATAAGGTTTCATTTCATTTCCTTTACATATTAAGAATGTGGTAACATGTTACCTGGTTCATAGTAATCTTCATCAGTAGAAGCAGCCATTACACTGTGATATTTATCTAACCATGGTTTTCCAATGATGTCTTTCTCATATACACTTCGTTGATCACCATCATCAAACTGAATAATAAATCTTGAACTACTTGTAGTTGGAATCAAAATGAAAAGAAAATGATGTAGTCATAAAAATGAATATACAGCATGGCGTGGTGTGGTGTGGTGTGATGTGGTGGTGTGATGTGGTGGGGTGGGGTGGGGTGGGATGGGGTGGGATGGTGTGGTGTGGTGTGGTGTGGTGTGGTGTGGTGTGGTGTGGTATGTTGTGGTATGGTGTGGTGTGGTGTGGTGTGGTGTGGTGTGGTGTGGTGTGGTTTGGTGGGGTGGGGTGGGGTGGATGGTGTGGTGTGGTGTGCTGTGGTGGGATGGTGTGGTGTGGTGGGGTTTGATGGTGTGGTGTGGTGTGGTGTGGTGTGGTGTGGTGTGGTGTGGTGTGGTGTGGTGTGGTGTGGTGTGGTGTGGTGTGGGGTGGTGTGGTGTGGTGTGGTGGGGTGGGGCGGTGTGGTGTGGTGTGGTGGGGTGGGGTAGGGTGTGGTGTGCTGTGGTGTGGTGGGGTGGGGTGTGGTGGGGTGGGGTGGGGTGGGGTGTGGTGTACGTGGTGTGGTGTGGTAAGGTGTGGTAAGGTGCAGGTAGAATCGCAAGTTACTTCACCATGTTTCCAATCTGCTCTTGTAAAAGATGGTGCAGAAGGTACATTTATACATTACATTCTACATATGTTCCCAACAGATTTTCCTGGGGTTTCTATCAGTGTTATCATTGAGGCAGGTATTATAGGTAAATTTACCTGAGTTCCCCAGTCATTCTGCTGGGCTTCACTACCAGTGTTTTCATTGAGTGCAATAAGTAGGTGAAATATACCTGTCATTTTGCTGGGCTTCTCTACTGGTATTTATTCTGAGGAAGGTTTGTAGGTAAAATCTACCTGAATATGTGAGTCCATTTCCTGGACTACCTGAATGTGTGAGTTCATTTGCTGGACTTCCCTTCCAGTGTTTTTGCTGAGGGAGGTTTGGAGGTAACATCTTCCTGGGTTGCAAAATTGCTTATTATAAACAGGGTTCCAAAAGAAATTATGGCACAATGCATGGAAACTGGGAAACTAAACCAGATTTAACTGATTTCCTACTTTCTGTTACCAGGGTACTTGAACTTTATCAAAACACTGGTACAATATAATATTGATTCTGTTTTATCAGGTTTAACTCTAGCAGGATAATAACACACCTTTTTCCTTCTTGAAAAAAAGCACAACGAGGTGCAAAACTAGTAAAGATTCAATCCATTTATTGTTAATAACATATCTCATCAAAACTCTAACCAATACATTAATGTGCTGCACTGCACAGTATTCACTGAGTAAACTTGTTTCTTGTTTTTGTTATATACTGATAAAGTAAAGATAAAATACAAATTTGCATATTGCCAAAATCCAAAAAGCTAAAGCAGAGGTGGGGATAATATAATTGGGTTTTATATATCTCTTCTCTACTCTGTGCTCAAAGCATTCAAGCAATTTACAATTATTACTCCTGGCACAGATCTATAGAGACACAACAGCCCTTTATACTTCCTCATCTCCCTGGGGAGCATACACTCGATTGCAGCATTTATAAGCATATGGGATTAAATCATTCACATTGTCATCTTGGAGGACACACCTGCAATCTACAGATTCCAAACCACCATTCTAACCATTCAGTCATCGTGACTCCACATGTAATTTGGAATGCAAATTTTTCTGAGCATAAGTTTTAACATATAGTTTCTAACCTGTCTTTTGCATCAGTTGCAATGATAACACCAGGGTAATAGAAAGCATCTTGCCATTTTGCAAGTACACGTAGTCCTGGCCAAAGTGGCACTGTGGGTATATCGACTTCTTCCTCAGTGGTAGTTCCTGGAGGGGTTGATAACATATCCCTTGGTGGTGTTGGGTGGATATACTGATCTGTGTTTGATGTGGTACCTGGTGCTGCCAATGTAATTGTTGTTGGTGTCTTCTTTACTTCATGAGTTATCTCCACTGGATTTAAAACATATGTAAATGTATATATTAATTATAACACATCATTTCATATAGCCTTCAGCAATTGGCAGCATAGCAGTAATCGATACAAACGTACTAGAGGCAGAAATAAGTCTGACTGGACTTTTCCTTTAAGTTGATAGCAGTAATCAATACAAATGTACTAGAGGCAGAAATAAGTCTGGCTGGACTTTTCCTTTAAGTTGATAGCAGTAATCAATACAAGTGTACTAAAGACAGATATAAGTCTGACTGGACTTTTAGTTTAAGTTGATAGCAGTAATCAATACAAGTGTACTAAAGACAGAAATAAGTCTGACTGGACTTTTCCTTTAAGTTGATAGCAGTAATCAATACAAGTGTTCTAAAGACAGAAATAAGTCTGACTGGACTTTTCCTTTAAGTTGATAGCAGTAATCAATACAAGTGTACTAAAGACAGAAATAAGTCTGACTGGACTTTTCCTTTAAGTTAATAGCAGTAATCAATACAAGTGTACTAAAGACAGAAATAAGTCTGACTGGACTTTTCCTTTAAGTTGATAGCAGTAATCAATACAAGTTTACTAAAGACAGAAATAAGTCTGAGTGGATTTTTCCTTTAAGTTGATAGTAGTGTACTAAAGACAGAAATAAGTCTGACTGGACTTTTCCTTTAAGTTGATAGCAGTAATCAATACAAGTGTACTAAAGACAGAAATAAATCTGACTTTTTCCTTAACCTTTCTAACAACTTACCTGTACCACGTGATCGTCTCCTAGGCAGTGGTTTGCTAGTCTTTTCAACCTCTGATGCACTGCTAATATGTTCAGCTACCACTGGCGTACTACTTAAACGTCGCCTAGCAGTAATCTGACTATCAGCACTATCTCTTTCTATATGTGGTGTTGTCACAATACTTTTCTCACTTCTGCTCCTTTTCTTAGCTTTTTCAACAGAGCCACTTGTTAATGATTTTTCAGCAGATTCCTTTCTTCCCCTCTTTTTCTTCCTATCAACTGTTGTGTTTACTTCCATTGCACTATCCTGGACAGTTTTATGAGACAACAACAAACTTGCTGCTTGCCCATCGCTAACATTACTGGCTTCCTTCTCAATAGATGCTTCAAGATTTCCTCTCTTTACCAACTCTTCCTGTTCTTGATATTTTACCTTTTTTGGATATTTCTTTTTCCCACTGTATGTTTTAACAGGTTTTGTAAACACACTCTCCCCAGATATTTGAGTTGAAGTTGCTACAGGTGAAGTTGGTATTTCTCTTGTTTTTCTAGAAGAGGAACCAACCGTTGTTGTGACAGTTGGAGAAGCATACACAGGATTATCCACCCCACTGCTTGAAACTGGTGATTTGTCAACACTCAATGACTTTTCAAGACTGGGTGTACTTCTGGATAAACTTGGAGAGGTCTTGTCCAGACTCAAACTACTGACGATCTTTCCAGTAGAACTGTCCGCTCTTGAAATGCTAGAAATACTGGCACTGCTACTTGGAATAAGACTCCCTAAGCTAGTTTGTTTTTGCAGACTTGTACAGCTTGAGGAAGTCCTAAGTGAGGAGCTGATGTCAGCCATCTCTGCTGATGTTCTTGACATACTTGGGGATGTGACAAGACTGCTACTACTGTTGAATGATTGTTTGGGGTTTAGTACAGCCTCTACAGCTGACTTGGCCATTGATGTCACATTGGCAAGCTCTGCATCTGTTTGAACTGTAATGGTACTCCCAAAACCACTCGGTGCGGTGTGTTCTGTTTGATGTTTTTCAGTGATGGGCTCATCTGTCTCCTAATATCAAAAGACACACTGATAATTTAATTTGATAATGAAATCTGGGTCAATAGCTATTCAGTGTATCATACTAATGGTGAAATTCTTGACTCTGAAAATTCCCCCCAACCAACCAACCAACCAACCAACCAACCAACCAACCAAACTGAAAGTAGTGATATGGCTTTTTTAATCAAATATTTACATGAAATACATTCCCACTGTCTCAAGACAAGTTAATGCCAATCCATAGAAGTACAGCCATGACGATACTAACCCATGGAAGTACAGCCATGACGATACTAACCCATGGAAGTACAGCCATGACGATACTGACATGATACTTGCAAAAATTTGGGATTAAATTTTCAAAAATTGTAATTCATAATTAAACAAATATAAGTTACAATTTCAATTGCTAATATATTTCAGACATAATTTTTAAAGAAAATTTTACCTCTGTAACCTTTCTTTGAGTAACAGTACCATTTTCAATGATCTCTTCAGAGATAATACGTTTAACCACTGTGGTGATGACAGTTGTTACAAGCGTTCTTCTTGTGACCTTGGTTTTTTGGGACCTCCTTTCTGAATGATCATTTGACTCCTATAACAAGTTCGAGAATGTAGATAGGTTAGTTTAGCACTTTATCTAAAACTGACTAACTTAAAGGGAAGGCTATTGTGCATGGTTTTGCTATTTGGTTAGTTTGGCACTGATTGAAATATTAGCATGTGTATATCAATGCATGTAATACCACTTGATACGGCTATGTATATGTTTTGCATACCTTATCAGATGGTTGCACCTTATCTGATGATCTCTCAGGGATCTCTGACCTTTGACCTTGGATATCACCCCTACTTCTGCATCTGCTGTCATCTCTTTCATCTTTGTCACCTTTTCTACTCTTCCCCTCTCCTTCACTACTTCTTTCATCACCATCATCTCCCCCAGCAGTCGTCACATTCCTACCTCCTATGCAATCTCCTTGTCTATGAGGCAAATAAACCTCACGTCTATTCCCACTGTATGTCTTTTTGGGTGTTGGAACTTTATTGGACTGTGAGTCTGAAAATTGATAAGGATCCCTGGTAGTCATCGTTGTCTTGGTAACAATAGTTTCCTGATTCATCCTTTCCCCTTCCTCTATTGGCTCTGTCATGACATCCATGTTAAATCCATCATCATCATCACCATCATCACCATCATCATCACCATCATCATCATCATCATCATCATCATCAGCATCATCAGCCTCATCTTCCTTAAGTTGGTCATTAAAACTCTCTTCATCAGATGCAATTTCATCATCTTGTTCCTTAGCAACCTCATTCAGCGAACTTTCTTCACCATCACTGTGTACTTCATTTTCCTGACTATCAGGCAATTTAACAACCTTTCTCCTTGAAGTCCTTCTAACTGGTTGAGACACAAACAAGTCCTCATAATCCAGCTTTTCCTTTGCTTTATTGGTTTTAACATCTGAAGATTCCATCACTTTGACCCTTTGCTTTCCTTCTCCTGCTTTCTTTCCTTCCTTGTCCATACCGCCTTTACTCTGAATTATTTTCTTAGCTCCCTGTGGTACTCTGCCCATCCTTTCACCATGTTCCTTGGACATTAGTCTTGTTTTACCTTTCTTCTCTTTGCTCGCTTTAAATGCAAATGGATTTTCACTGAAAATAGCAAAAAGTCAGAATACAACGGTTTAAAACGACAACTACCTAATGATAACTCTGTTTAGATTAGATCTCACATTGGAAAGAAATAAATGAATGATGCAGTTTTCCTCCTGTTCTCCTTTTGGTGAAAGATTTTTCTATAATAACATTAAAGATTACCAAAATTTGGCCATAATGTTGGAAATAAAATTGACAAAATATAATTATTCTACACATAATATTCCTGTACAATTACATTGTAACTTATCTTAGATATGGATACTCAGTGACACTGCAAAAGTCTGTAGTTTTTCCTAGTTTCAGCATACCTGTTTAGTGACAAATCACTTTCTTGCATGTCATCTGTTTTTGGTTGTCTCATTTCTTTGGCTTCTTTGATCTTCGTGAACACAGATTCTGTAATCTTGTGAATATCTGGTTCTCTACCATTATCAGCTGCATCATGTGGTTCTTGTGGGAAAAAAAGAATGAAAACACAATTCTCTTCATTTCACATTCAAACTTTGTAGATGGATTTATGGATCAGATGAAAGTCAACATATACTAGTTATTTATTAATTTAGAAGGGTCTGATTTAACTTGGTAGGATCTTGCTTTTCAATAATCTTCTATTAACGAATACTGTTCTTGCATATTAATAGCATGACTCATAACTGACCAATGGTACAATCGATTCTTGTATACTGAATTAGAGTTTTATCACATGCAAATAACCATCATTCAATTTCTTGGTTGCCCCTATGGTTTTCACTCCATGTGCTACACATGTGCTATTATAGGCAAGTGTCAGAGCACAGAGGCTTGAAACTGGCCATACCGGTATTTGTTAACAAATAGTTGTTCATTGTTTACTTTCTTTCATTACAAAAAAAACAATTTTTTTTCCTCTTTTTTTTTTGCTCTTTAAAATATCTTTTCCCTACCAGGCACCATGTAATAAAGTAATGATTTGAAAATCTGGTGTTGTATTTTTTTCTAAATCAATTTTAACCTCTTCTTTTCTTGGTTTTAATAAATCAGCTTTACTATGACTACCTTTATTAATTAGTTATGAGTTAGTTCTACTGAGCGCCCTCAACCATTAGACTACTAATTAAATGGTGAGTGGGACAAGAAAGGGTCAATGCACTTTATAGTAGAACTAACTCATAAATAAGCAATAAGGCAGTCATAGTATATAGTAAAGCTGGTGTATTAACACCAACAAAAGAACAAGTTCAAATTGATTTAGAAAAAAACACACCAGATTATTAAATCATTACTTTATTATGTGGCAATTGTAGGGAGATGACATATTTAAGGAGCAAAAAAAAGTAAACAAGCCCAAAACAAATTTTTGTAAAGAAAGAAAGTAAACAAAAACAACTATTTGTAAACAAATATGGCCAATTTCAAGCCCCTGTGGTCAGACGAAGTCATTCTTCTCATGCTAATTTTGACTCTCTAGCATGAGGTAAAATGTTACTGAGAATTCTCAAACTTGTATCTTAAGATTTATTTCAGGGGTGACAAACATTTTTTCAGCAAATTAGATACCTGAATCATGAGAATGTGCCACAGTTGAGAATTAGCTATAATACAGACATTTACAATATGAAACCCTGGGTGATGGATACAAATACACTAAAATATGAAAAGCTATTTTGTGTCCTTTACTGTGGTTGGTAGACATACTACTATCTAACACTTAGCATACTTTATTTTCTAAATCATTATCGAAATAAGTAAGATTACAACTGCAGAAAGAAAACTTGATGAATCTGACATACTTTCTAGATGAAAGACAGGGGTCTCACTGCTATCTTGAGATGGGGCTGCATATCCTAGAATCAGTGTCGGTGCTTCAACTGATACTGTTGTGATATTATCTTCTCTACTGGACTTCTTGGATTCAGGCTGTTTCTGTATAAAGGACAATCAAAGGTCAAAGATAAATGTACTTTTCCAACTCTCTCTTCAAACAAATGTACATTAGCAAAGAAATGAAAGTGAACTATACAACTTGTACAAGGTGTTTCTGAATCTCTCTTTGGTGAAAGTAAAGCCAACAAATACAAACTTGAATAGCTTTATCATCACAACTTTCTTTTTTATTTTCTGGCACTCTTTGAAGAGTGAGTGAGTGAGTGTGAGAGAGAGAGAGAGAGAGAGAGAGAGGGAGGGAGGGAGGAGAGAGAGAGAGAGAGAGAGAGAGAGAGAGAGAGAGAGAGAGAGAGAGAGAGAGAGAGAGAGAGAGAGAGAGAGAGAGAGAGAGAGAGAGAGAGAGAGAGAGAGAGAGAGAGAGATGCAGAGAGATGCAGATTGTAAAACAATGTAATGTGTCTGATTTGTTCTGACAAAGGACAGGAAACTATATAGTGGACAAAAATTGCAAACATTAATTTATAGTATTGACAGAATATCTATTGTTTATTACAACTTTACCTTGTGACTGTCTTTTGCCTCCTTGCTATCACTTTCTTTCTCAGATGCAGTACTTGTCTTTTTGGAATATTTTGTCAATGCTAAAGGTGTGCTATGATATGGTTGACGTTTCCTCTGTTTAACAGAAGGTGGAGTAACACTATGAACTGGTCGTAGTAAGATTCCATCAATTGGCAAATTAAATCTAAATCCTTCAGACTGTTCAGAACAATCCACATGTTGCAATGACACTTTTTTGTTTCCTGTTTCCCCTGAAGGACTTGGAGTTGTTGTAATATTTGCTGAAGTTTTCACAATTTCTGAAACGTCAATAGGTGTAGATGTTCTTTGAGAAGCTCTGCTCTCTCTCCCATCCTCAGCTTCCAATACTTCTTCTACCGGGCTAACAGCTGGAGTGTTCTTAGCTTCTGATTGATTAGGAGTGTCTTTGTGTTGAGTCTGTAATTTACCATCTCTGGTATTCAGATTATCTTCATGTATTAACACTACAGAGTCAGCCTCAGTTCCTCCATCTTGTATTTCATGTACTGCTGGTTGTTGTGCAAGGAGTGACTGACTAGGTGTATCTCCACCAACTGATTCTTCTCTAGCTGTAGATAAGGATGATAGAATAAACAGTTAGTTTCAATTCTATGTTCACTTCACCCTGTACTTGTGTGACTTTTTTTGACTGGGTCTCGGGTATGTTCAATAGGCAAATATACTACACCTTTTTCAGTCAGGAAAGCATTTCCAAGCAATTTTCATATATGCTACCACTTCCCTGTTCATATTAAAGTACACAAGATCCATTCACAAGAGACTACAGGATAAGATATTCTGTAAGGTATGTCGTGATGGGGTGCTCTCACATATCAGTCAGGAGAGCGGAGACCAGTGAGGGCAGAGCAACACAACATATCTTACAGCCTAGATAGGATGCTGCTGTGATTTCTATCATAAATTCACTGAGGAACTGACAGGGATTCACAGTGACTCAAGAACCAGAAAAGGTGAAATGTAGTTCAATCCTTGGTAATGTTAGCAGAAATTTAGTAATATATGTTGTATGATCTCATAAACAAAATGTAGTTCAATCCTTGGTAATGTTAGCAGAAATTCAGTAATATGTGTGTTATGATCTCATGAACAATTTACATACACTTTCCAACTAGAGTAACAGATTACTCTCTTATTTCTCAAACTGAGAAATAGAGAGAGAGCTTTTTTTTCTGGTTTCTGGTGGTGGTCACATAACAGCCTTCACAGATATAGTACTCTTATTATCATAGTAATACATATATTATTGCTACTTTCTAATCATTTGTGAAAAATGATGGAAACTCACCTCCAGGGCTAGTCCCAAATTTGGGCATAGTGAAATTTTGTGACAGTGAATTTTCTTGATTTACATCTCCAATTCTTTGTACAACTCTGGTAGCATATGGACCAAAGCCTTGAGACTCTGTGTCTCCTTGTGACTGTGAAAAATGTAAATTCCATTCTTCGCCCCCATGGCCATCTTCTTTTCCAGCATCCTTCTCTTCCCTGTCAATCTGTTCACTGTCAGAACTTTCATCTTTATCTTTTCCACCTTCATCATCAGAGTCTGTTGCCATGGGAGAATCAACTTCCATGTCTTCTTCATCATCTTGTACTTCCTTACTCTTTCCTTTGTCTACAAGCTGAACACTGTCCTCTGTCATTGCAGCACTTTCTGACAGCTGTAGTTTTATAGACTCACAGTCAGAAGACTTGACAGGCAACTCCTGTGTCTTTTCTCTCTGGCTTGTCACATTTTTATTAGCTTTCTTGCTTGGTGTGGGATGGAAAGGATCCTGTTCAACAAGTAAAAGGTTTTTTTCTATAGTCATATGCAATAATTATCTTGATCTTGCTTGCTATATAAAGTATAAAAGATACTAAATCTGTATAAGTGTACACTGCTGGTGTGACATAAACTGTAAGTTACAGAACTCAATGATGCATGAATGACAGTGTGACATACTTGGGTATTTGAATAGTTCTCTGAGGTCATACTTTCAAGAACAAAGCAAGTGAACAAGTAACAGAACACACCACAAGTTTGAATACCATGATTACCAACACTGAAACTCATACACCATGGGTTCTGTTACCATAAATATGTATTTAACAGAAAATCTCAGCAGCAAATTTCATAAAAATATGAAAATATTCAATAAAAATATTGGATGTTTTTGGCATTGCACTGCAGTGCAAACAGTGCAAATATCACTATTATGTGACTGCACCTATGCAAGTAATCACAGGTACATGCAATAACATCATGCAAGTGGCACTGCCTTATACTGAACAACAATACACTCAGTTTGTACTAGACATACTTCAGACATTTCAGGCTCTTCCAGCTGACAACTCTTCTTCACACTTTCCAACTGTTTTACTTCCAATCTAGGAACCTCTGAACTATGCACCAACTGATGACATTCTCCTCCACTTTCATCCTTCAGACTTCTGTCACTACCTTGTTTAGCAATTTGAATAACACCTTCTGAACTCTGACCTCTGCTGTCCTTGTCAGATACACTGCGACTTGGTGTCTTACTGTGCACATCTTTCTTTGTTGTAACTGATGTCGATTTAGAACTGTCATCAGTTGTTATCAGTAATGGTGGGGATGACTGCCATGCCTTTATTCAATATGAAGAGGAATGGCTATAAGGCCCAGTTCACATTAGGATTAAAATTTAGGTTTGAAAAACAGTCTGACAGAGATATAGACAAAGATGGTTGAGAACTAAAGAATGATCCCATGTAATCATTATGGCACTACTTAAGATAACAATAATGTAAGAACCAGGGCTTGAACCACAGGTCTTCTAAAAAAAGTACCTCTATCATTTCAATGTCATTACTGGGATTAGTAAATGTTTTTACAATTTTCCTCAATTTACAAATTTTATATCACATAGCTGTAATATTTGATTAGTCTGAGTACAATGTTTTCTTTTGGAAACTAGTTCCATAGTTGTTACAATGTGTAAGATTGCATCTTGTACAGAAATATGGTTGTTTTGAAAAAAAAATCATTTCAAATGGTAAAGAATCAAACTATAGATTCTTTCCTCTCACACTTGTCATTTGGATTCTATTTCTATCATTTCAGCATTAATGATAGAATCTTAACACAGCTAACAAAATCTTGAAACAACAAACAAACAACAACATACCTGTACGGATGAGAATGATTGTTTACTACTACTTGTTTCCATGGAGACATTGACAGAAGATGAGGATGTTGTTTTGCTACTTCCACTGCTACTATGGTAACTACTGGAATTGACTACAGCTCTTTGTTCTTGATTTATTGCCAGTTGCCACTTAGGAATCTGTCAACATGTCAGATTTGAGAGTATTTGATAGATATTGACATTAGAATTGTAGTATATCCAAAGTACTGTATCAAGACAGTACAGTAATAGAACCCCATGATCCATGAGTGCCAGTGCGGTGTACTCAGAGCATGTGCACATACTTACAGCATTCTCTGTGGCTGTTCTATTACTTTCTTTGCTAGTGAATGTACATCAGAAACACAGCAGTCATGAGTACAAATACATCTAGTATCCACACTGACAACCACAAATCATGGGGCTCTGTTACTATTAAATATGTTTTCCTAAAAACAGGAAATTTTGTAAAACGTAAGCATAGTGGTTCACAGGATTTTGTGTAAATGAAACACTTGTGCAATCATTTGCATACAGGAAGATGCAGTACTCGGCAAACCTAAGTTTAACAAATGTTGTCAATGTAGATGCAATACTCGGCAAACCTAAGTTTGACAAATGTTGTCAATGTAGATGCAGTACCCGGCAAACCTAAGTTTAACAAATGTTGTCTATGTAGATGTAGTACTCGGCAAACCTAAGTTTAACAAATGTTGTCTATGTAGATGCAGTACTCGGCAAAGCTAAGTTTAACAAATGTTGTCAATGTAGATGCAGTACCTGGCAAACCTAAGTTTAACAAATGTTGTCTATGTAGATGTAGTACTCGGCAAACCTAAGTTTAACAAATGTTGTCAATGTAGATGCAGTACTCGGCAAACCTAAGTTTAACAAATGTTCTCTATGTAGATGTAGTACTCGACAAACCTAAGTTTAACAAATGTTGTCAATGTAGATGCAGTACTCGGCAAAGCTAAGTTGAACAAATGTTGTCTATGTAGATGCAGTACTTGGCAAACCTTAGTTTAACAAAAGTTGTTTATGTAGATGCAGTACTCGGCAAACCTAAGTTTAACAAATGTTGTCTATGTAGATGCAGTACTTGGCAAACCTAAGTCTAACAAATGTTGTCTATGTAGATGCAGTACTTGGCAAACCTTAGTTTAACAAAAGTTGTTTATGTAGATGCAGTACTCGGCAAACCTAAGTTTAACAAATGTTGTCTATGTAGATGCAGTACTTGGCAAACCTTAGTTTAACAAAAGTTGTTTATGTAGATGCAGTACTCGGCAAACCTAAGTTTAACAAATGTTGTCTATGTAGATACATTAATAGGTAAGATACCTGAATGTCTCCATCACTATCTATATATGTTGCTTCTTCTGCCCTGTCTTCATCATCCTCATGTTTACTGGATTCTCCTAGAAATCAAATAAATGATTACGGGATAGATAAAAAAAAATCCAGCTTTCAAAACACAGATGAAAAAAGGTGTACTTTTAATGTTCATTTCTTGAATAAATTGTTGTCAACTCAGAATGGTGAATGAAAAACAGTACAATGGGAATCTATATTCATTACCATGAACTTAGCTGACGCAGTCTCTGACCACACACACATCAAATTTTCACTTCTAAATTACACAACATTGTATGCAAGGACATCTTGTCTTGATAAACATTGAATGATTGATGCCACCTAGCAAACAATTTCCTGAATAGCTTCTGAATTGTAGATTTGTGACCAAAAAGTGAACGGTTTTACAATAATATATAGTTTGCAATCTCCTGAATACAGCAGTTTGTCTAAAATGTCATTTTTGGCTGAAAGTATTACTCTTGAGCAAAATATGTATGTCTACCTGTTTGTCCCAGTGTGGGGGAATCTGGTATAATGACTGGTGTTGGCCCATAAGCATCAGGTGTGGAAGGAACCCTGAAGACAATTTTATTTTGTTAGAGTCCAATAAATCTACATGTGGCAACTATACAGACACACAAGGGATGACATACATGTAAGCTATTTGCATAATTGCAAATCAAACATGTACCACAGAAATCCATCTCAACATTTCACCATGAAAGTGAAATTTACTAAACTGTAATGAATCACGTAACCTCAATCAGAACAGAAGCTAATAATTAAAAGGAACTGTAACTAGTGTTTTGTTAATGTAAGTTGTATTTATGTTTTGATCCGATGGACTTTGACTACAATAAAATCACTTTATAGTAATCACAAGCCTCTACATACTGTGCTGCAAACATTGAGTTTGATATTTCAAATCTTGAAATAAGTTACGATCATTTGGAAGTTACCTTTCCTCATACAAAATGATTGTTCTTTATCATTAAGTTATTTGGTAACAGTTGGAATGAATATGTATCAAAAATCCCTTATGATCTGATAAGGTCACTTGTTTTAACTCACCCATCATCAGATGTACTTGTTTCATGAACCAGAATTTTTCCTGATAGTTGAAGATTTCCAATTGTTACTGAGGGAGTATTGACAAGACGAGTCTTTTGAGAAGCATAACCTAAAACAAAATACAAACAAGTTTTCATAGAAAACACAGTCCCCTCATATATAACCAATACATGTACATGTACATGTATAAAGTATGAACTATACATAGGGCAGGTACAATTGACTTTGTTGTGGAATTTTTGGAGTAACAACTTTCCTTATACATAAGTATGCTTTAGTTTGAGGTTGGGAGAATTTCTTGATATTTCTTTGTAATTGGGGTTACTTGATGAGATACTTTCTTTGACAGTTTCTTTCCACTATTCAGTTTACTTTCTATTAAAACCAAGGACAGACCAAATACCTAGTTCTAATACCATGTTAGTATAAATGAGTGCATTGTCTGAGGCATAAGCTTATCTTCAATGTTGTCAGCTCTCTTTCTACTTTATGAATGAAGAGCACACGGATTACAAGAGGGAAAGTATTTGAATGGTTTCCCAGTGAGTGAGCTATACTGGAGAGATAGTAAACACAACTTCTAAATGGGGCTTAGCCCTAATGGTGGATGAATCCATTATCACTCAGGGATATCAACAACCTATATGCAGTAAATGTCATTCTGTGAAATTTTCATATCTTGTAAAACAAATTGAGCTACATATGTCCCATATGATATGTCACCTTTGTACCAGGTTTGATTGAAATCAGATTTTGCATGTCAAAGAAATGATGTATTACGGATGGGCGGACAGACAGCCACACGCACGGACAGATGGACACACAGACGGAGCCCATTTTAGTAGTTCCCCCTTTGGGGATTAGTAACATTTGATTAATCCTAAATTATCTGAACAGCTGCTATTTTTGAATCAAATGACTTTGGATGGTTAGTTTTTGTATGTTTCAGTCTTTGTATGGATGTCATTGTCTCTCCTTTCCATTTCTTCAGAACAGAAAGTGGCATTCCCCTTAAAGAGAATGCATCAAATCACCGGACTAACTTACCCAATTGATCATTGTCCTGATCAAGTTCTACACTTGGAGCAAACATATCTTGTTGCGATGGTGACACATCATCTTGTGATGATATGATAATGATTTCACCTTGTTGTTTTGATGGTGGCTTGTTTGTCATCTGTGATTTGATGGAACTATGGATAAAAAATACAATGAAATAAACCAACATGCAACAGCCCGTTACAAATTCTATCATTGGTATCAATCTAACTAAAACACACACTATCACTTGTATGTCGTTCATTATAACTTACTGGTTATCAACAGTGTTATTTCAATCAACTAGTCACACATGATTGTTATGCTCTAATTCATCATAGAATGAATGGGGTTGGATATGTCTATTTTCATCCATTTACACCAGTGTTGTAATTCACAACTAGAGGGCACAGTTTCCTGAAAAGGTCTATTCACTTGTGTTTTCATCCATTTACATCACTGATCTACTTCAACACTAGAGGGCATGATTTAATGAAAACATCTTTTGACTCTTGAGCTGCACATGTAACCTGACAAATTAGAGGTGGAAAAATATGTTATTAAAACATCAATACTGTAAAATGCTAAATACCTGTTATGTTGTTT